>NW_028239379.1:30000-84309 GCF_047967505.1 Dipteris shenzhenensis | reverse complement strand
TGGTAGATTATGCCGATCTTTCAGACCAATGCAAGCGGGGGGTTCCGACGGGAGCCAACGTTTATGAGTTCGGTCAAACAATGAATCCCGTCGCCCAGCTTGATTTTATCCACACGGAGCTCCGCCGAGGACAAGGGCAGGGGTCTTCCGACTGGGAAGACTAGTAAGGGCGGACCTCCGTATCCTTGGGGATACAGCCAAAGCCTTCTTCAGGGAGGAGGTGGAGCCGGAAGAACCAGAAGAAACGATTGTTGAGCCGAAATCCCGGGAAGCTAGCCCATCACCAAAAATTCCACTAGATGAGGAGAGCTTCGACAAACTTTCGTTTGAGGAGAAACAGGCACACGCCCGAACCCTTCAGTATTATGCATTTTTAATGTGGAGGCCCTGTCAAAGCCTTTTCCTGGCATTAATCGAAGGGGATTTCCCAATCGATCGCCCGATTGACGACTCGGAAGGGGAAGAGGCGGTCGAATTCTCCGACATGGAAGTGGAAGAGGCCCCGGAACGGGAGGGGGCGGGCGAATTCTCCTACTCCGACCTTGAACGGGAAGAGGCCCTGGAACGGGAGGAGGCAGGCGAATTATCCTCCTCCGACATGGAAGACAGCTGAGTAGTTATTTGTTAGAGGGGCCATTATCTGGATAGGTAGGCCCAAGCCTCCCTATGAGAACCTAGTGAGACTATTTTTTTACCCCAAATAGATAGAACCAAGAGATTGATTTTTGAAACCTCAAGAGGGGGGGCTTAAGGAACCCCCCCACCCCCCCCCCACAATATGGAGTAAAAAAGCCAAAATAATTCTGTAGGATACTGTTGAGATAGGATTGAAATCTGACGCATCTGCAAACTCATACTCGATTGGAGCAATGTAGCGAACAGAAAGGGAAATATAGAATCGGATCCAATTTATCATAATAGATTGGTGAATATGTTGGTTGATCGCATTCTCAGGGATGGTAATAAATCTCTAGCTTATCCTATTTTTTACCTGGCTATGAAGCGGATTAAGGAAAAGACGAATAGGAATCCACCGTCTGTTTTGCGACAAGCTATACGTAGAGTAACCCCCGATATAGTAACAGAATCTAAACGTGTAGGTGGATCGACGTATCGAGTTCCCGTTGAAATATTACCTTCAGAAGGAAAAGCTTCGGCTATCCGATGGTTATTGGTTGCGTGCCGAAAACGTTCAGGTCGAAGTATGGCTTCAAGACTGAGTGACGAATCAATGGATGCCGCTAGAAATCACGGCAGTGCTGTGCGTAAGAAGGAGGAGACTCATAAGATGGCTGAAGCTAATAAGGCTTTCGCCCATCTACGGTAGTCTCAGTTTTTCCTTTCAATCCACAATTTTCTATTCTATTTGTGGGTTGAAACCCTCAATGTAGTATCCTTGCATGACTCATATCGAGACATGGCAGGGACATCTAGATAGGTGGAGACTAAGTGAGTAGAGACATGGGAGAAATAGAAATATCTAACGAGATATGTTTTATAAATGTCGAGGTATCTCTAGATATATGTCTCCCTCTCCCTCTACTTTATTATAGAGGGACTACTCATCCATCGGTCAAATATGAATCTCTAAATGTAAAAGTTTGTTTTTTCAGTCAAGACACGGGAAATTTTGAACAAATTATTGACTTTTTTAGCGAAGTTTCAATATAAAGTACCGTAATAGTTACTCCATTTCTAAGTATCAACCTGCTTCGAACTACGAAAAGTATTGATCCCCTCTTCCTCCGCGATAATTTCTCGATTCTTCCAGAGTTTAGTAGAATTTCCGGCTTAGTAACAATAGCTATTGCCGATTTAGTATCTAAGGGGAGAGATACACCTCTGCTTCATCGAATTTCCCTAACATCCTTAGTCATTAGCATAGTACTCTCGTTGTGTCAATGGCAAACCAAAACTGTTTCAATTTTTTATGGAAGTATCCAGATCAACACTTTCAGCAATATATTCAGACTACTCCTCCTGATCTGTCCATTACTATCTGTTCCATTATCAGTTGATTACGTACGATGCGCAAAAATAGCCTTGACAGAGTTTTCGTTATTTATATCAACCGCGGGTCTAGGGGGAATGTTTTCATGCCGTGCAGATGATTCAATAACTATTTTTGTAGCTTTGGAGTGTCTGAGCTTATCTTCTTATCTATTATCCGGATACACGAAAAGGGATATAAGATCTAATGAGGCGACCATGAAGTTCCTTTTAATGGGCGGGGCCAATTCAGCCATTCTAGCTTATGGGTTTTCCCCACCATACGGATTATCTGGTGGAAAATTTCAACTCGATGAGATAGTTGACGGACTTGTGTCTACCCAGATGTATAATTCTATTGGAATATACATTTCCATCACGTGTATTGTGGTAGGAATGGGTTTCAAACCTTCCCTGGTTCCGTTTCATCAGTGGACTCCTGATGTATATGAAGGAGTGTGACTCGCCCGAAAGAGGATCGACTTTTCCCGAATCCCCTTACGAATATTAAGCAATTATTATACGATGGATATCCCACAGTCACGTGGGGGGGTAAGAACTCCCCGAACATCTTTATCATTAACTGACTCTTATCACAAGTTTCACGAATTTCCAACAATAAATCGTTTCGTATAAGCAAGATAAAACAGAGTGCGGAGAAAGATGCAATTCAACAGAGTTTCTAATTTATTGGTTTTATGCTTCTGTTGCTTCCTGCTCATTCCTCCAAAAGTTTAACCATTATGGGCAGGTGTCACGAATAAAAATGACTGATGTAAGGGAAGGGTAACAGCAAGGGTTTATTAGCCCCCCCTCCGAGATGTAGATTCCATTAGTTCCAATCCTTCAGGAATTATAGGTGCAACATACGATACAAGCATTTGTCAGCGAAGGAATCGCCCCAAGATAATGAAGCCGTGCCTGTCGGGGACGAAGAAAATCCTATTCCTGTTCTCCCGTTTCTGATATACTCTGCCTCACTCTATACGAAATTTCCCTCTATTCAGAATGAGAGAATAGAAAAAAATGGGGAGATTAAAAGATTGACGGAGACTCGGTTTGAAGATGAAGGATTCCCCGAGAAGTTGAGAATTAGTATTTAGACCCCAACACTGGGGGGTAGGTTCCGGAACACACACGAGGAAAGTTCTAGGGTATACGCCAATCAAGAATATCCTATGGACTAGGAGCCATGTGAAAGAAAAATTTCATGCATGGTTTTGGATGAGCGGTGAGGCCAATGACATCCTTTCCGACTCTGACTCTCCCACACCAGTCGTTGCTTTCTTTTCCGTTGCGTCGAAAGTAGCAGCTCCAGCCTCGTCCACTCGACTTTTCGGTATTACTTTTTCATATCCGTCTGATGAATGGCATATAGCTTCGGGAATACTAGCCATTTCTAGCATGATATTGGGAAATTTAATCGCCGTTACTCAAACAAGTATGAAACGTATGCTGGCATATTCCTCCACAAGCCAAATCGGCTATATCATGATTGGGATACTCGCTGCAGACCCCGATAATGGCTATGCAAGTATGACAACTTATACGTTCATTCACATATTCATGAATCTAGGAACTTCTTCCTGTATTACCTTATTCGGCTTACGGTCTAGAAAAAGCCACTACTGCTCAATATGGTGCCGAGCTCCACCTGCTCCTTCCACTTCCAGCAGGTATACTGGTTGGGGTTCGAGCCCTCTTCGGTGCTCAATATAGGTTCCCCGCACATAACGCTTGCTCGCGGTAAGGGACTGAGAAGGGGAGACAGGGACTGAGAAGGGGTTCGATTCCTCTTCTAGCAACAAACTGATGTTCTGGGTAGTACAGGTCTACTATAGCTCCAAAGGGCAAAGGATTGGCTCCTGCTGGGAGTAAGAAGAAAAGGAGCCACCAGCCAATAGCCCTTCCCAAAAGGCAGTACAGGCCTACTATAGCCCCAGAGGTTCGAGCCCTCAAAGGCGCAACAAACTGATGTTTTTGTGGGCTCGCTAAACCAGAGCTATCGGCCTAGTAAATTGGGTTATAGAACATTCCCGGGCAAGCAAGCAAAAAGATTGAGCTGAAATGCCAACCCACCTCGAATGACTTCTCCTTAGCCCCCGTAACTAGGTTCGTTGCCCCCGTAACTCTGTCTACTGTCCTCTGTACTAGGCGTATTGCCCCCGTAACTCTGTACTAGGCGTATTGCCCCCGTAACTAGGCCTACTGCCCCTGCAACTAGGTGTGCTGCCCTCTACACTCTGCTTATTCAACTTAGGTGTGCTGCCCTCTACATTCTGCTTATTGCCCGGGCTTACGAATAGAACTGTTCTCCCCGTTCCCTGCCTGGGCACTAAAGTTGAGAACTTTTATTTGCTGGAAATAGAAAGAAAAGGAGCCACCAGCCAATAGCCCTTTCCAAAGGGCAGTACAGGCCTACTCTAGTTCCAGAGGTTCGAGGACTCAAAGGTGCGTATCATTTATACGCTGAGGTTACTGCGCCACGTAAGGCCTAGGAAAGAAGAAATTTGATTGCCGGGTAGTACATACGGGTTATGGAACATTCTCTGCCTTCGGCGCGGGAAGGCAGGTCTAGTCGAATCAATTTGGTTTCTAGAAATCCGCGGGCAACCGTATTTTCCCCTAGCCCACTTACTTGACAAGGGAAAAAGCCTTTCACAGTTAAGTTATTGGGCCCTGTAAAACCCTTATTTAACAGGTATTGGGCCCTTTATTTTCTTTTCTTTTATAGAACTACTCTTTAGCGGAAAGTCAAATTGGGTTGTAGAATTCGATTGCCTTTGCCGTTTAGGGCACTAAACCCAAAGCAAAGCAAGGCAAAGCAAAGCCGGTTTTAGGGCACTGAAGGGTTTCGGCTTCTCTTCCAGAGTCAGATTTGGGTTATAGGACGTTCCCAGCCTTTTAATAAGGGCACTGAAGTTTGCAAAGTTGATCTCAGCTCGCAGGCCTCTGAAGAAACCGCATGCCCGGGAAGAGCTACATTGGCAACTAGAAGCTCAGAAAGAGCTCTTCCCGACTGGTTTGGGCCTACCTTTTTAGTGCCCTAAAAGGCTGGGAATGTTCTATAACCCTTCTTTCCATTCCTAGGACTGCTTTCTTTTCTTTCGCTAAAATCAATCAATTTAGTGCCCGGCAATCAAGTCCCTAAAAGTGCCCGGCAATCGAGTTCTACAACCCAATTTTCCTGTCCTCGCCCCTCAGAAAGCAGCTTTTCCCTTCCCTGGGATTGTTACCTGGCAATAAACATTTCGTAAAGGGTTTACAGGGCCCAATCCCGGTTTTTGGACTAGGCTTTTCCCGTAATTCTATCCAGAGGGATTGCTTTTCGAAGAAAAAAAAAAGAGGGTTTCCCAAACCAAAAGGGAAAGGGAACCAAACCGTAGAGGAAGGGGAACAGGAGGATAAACCCCCCATCAGTAAGCTAAAAGTTCGAAACTTTATAAAAGAAAATAAAGGGTAGGGCCCAATACCTGTTTGTTTTCGGCGGAGAAATACGGTTGCCCTGTTGGGGGCGATATTGTTAGTTCTTTAATCGATTTGATGAAAAATAGGCTCTTCACGAGTTCAGGTTCAAGTGGTGTCAATTTCCTAAGCCACCAGAGAACAGTGGAAATGCTCCTAAGCCACCAGAGAACAGTGGAAATGCTCCTAAGCCACCGGAAAACAGTGGAAATACTGAGTTGCCGATGGAGTCCCCAAAGAACGGTGGAAATACTGAGTTGCCGATAAACCCTCCTTCCCCAGAGAGTAGTAATACTGAATGCCTGTCACCGGACAGATCAAGGGTCCAACCTATTAGGTTTCACGACAATATTCTCTTTGACCACAGTGTTCCTCCTCCCGTCGGTACCTCCAATGATCAAGGTGGAAATGAAATAGAGGCTGAAAGCTCAGCCTCTAATGGTGGGATTGACTTGAGCAATGTTGAATTTAGTATTAATGCTCCAAGCCCACACCGGGTGCATAGGTGTAACCTTTTTTTTACTAAATACTTTCCTTCCTTCTTGGGTTTACTAAAAGTTCCCTATGGCATTTCATTTAAGGTACTAGAAATCTTTAACCACTTCTTATTCTTAATATGGAGCCGAGCTCCACCTGCCCCTTTCACTTCCAGCCAATAGCCCTTGAGGGAGTACCGGCCTACTCTAAGAGCGGTAAGAGGTTCAACTCCTCTTCGGAGCAACATTCAGAGGTTACTACTAACTTTAGGACTGTCATAGGACTAGTAAAATTTGTAGAAACCAGTTTGCTTGCTGACTGGTCCAGGCGAAGCCCGGGAAGAGCTACATTGGCAACGACTTTGCTCAGGAAGAGCGATTCCCGACTGGTCCTAAGAGGGAAGGGCTTTTCCTAGGCTTTTGAAGAGCTTGGGCCTTTTAAGTCAGTTCTTTTTCCCGCGTAACCGGCTTAGGCTCAGCTCTTCCCGACTGGTTTGGGCAAAGGGAAGGGCTATACTGGTAACGGCTCAGAGCTCTTCCCGACCGGTTTGGGCGAAAGAGCTTTTTCCTTTTAGTTAGGGCCTTTTAAGCCAGTTCTTTCAGGGCGCTGGGTGGTCAGTTCTTGAAGGGTTTTCGCTGGGTGGTCGGTTCTTGAAGGGTTTTCGCTAGGTAGTCAGTTCTTGAAGGGTTGTAGAAATTGCCGGGCACTAAAAGCAGATTGAATTGAGAACAGGTAACGGGTACTAAAAGCAGATTGAATTTTACTGAAAAAGGTAGTGCAGGTATACTGTAAGAGGTTCGAGGACTCAAAGGTGCAACATAGTTTGACTACAGCAGAGGTTATTGCGTTAGAAGGCCGGTTATCCTTCAAAGCCGGCCAACGGAAAGGAAAGCAAAGAAGGGTTATAGAACTCTGATTGCCGGGCACGGGCACTAAGGCACTAAAGTTGAGAGCGGGCACGTTTCTCTAGCGGAGAGAGAGAAAGCAGGCCTAGAAATGGAAAGAAACCCGCTGGGTGGGAAGATTGGGGTTATAGAAATCAGGGCACTAAGGTTGGGAAGTTTTAGCTCAACGGTGGGGGTTTCTCCCCCTGTGAACCTCTTTTCCCTTCCACCGTATTTGATCCTCCGCTTTAATCAAAAGTGTCACTTCTGCCTGGGAAGAAATTTAGTATATAGATGAGGCTTTAGGCCTTTACTCCCACTTTCAAATAGGCCTTTCTGGTTTTCGAATTACGCGATGTACGGTGATGACTTAGTCATCGGCTGTCCTCGCTACGTGATGATGTACCGAGATCTCTGTCAACAGCTTGGTGTTGAAAATCAATGATGGGAAGTCTCTTGAGTCTATGAACTCGTCCTGCGTCAAGAGATTCTTCGGTTTTGACACCTTGTCTGTGAAGGAGGTTTCAGCGTCGCGTGCGTCTATCGTGATGTTGAAGTCCCTAGCGGAACGGGTGAGGGAGTATAGAGAACCTCGGTTCTCTGAAACTTATACGGAGCAGGGTACCGTGTAAGGTCGACCTTGGGTTGGGCAATAACATCTGGTGTTCGTCGGCCCAGGTTCAGTTGTCTAAGCGTTGGCTGAGGCACTGGCTCGTACTAACCAGTCTCTATGGCCCTTATCCTCTACCTTGGCTGTGGTGGTTATCCCAGTTTCTTTTGAAACCAGTCAACCACTATCACTACTTTTGGTTAGAGGGTTTGATTAGAGATCGGTTGTATCGGGAGATGGAGAAGGAATTTGAGATTCCTGACCTGTCACCCCCTTTACATCCCGAGTTCGCTGAGAAGTACGTACTTGGGCCATGGCTCAAGATATGGTTATCTCAGCTCTCTAAACGCCTGGTGAGTCTGGTTGAAAACCAGCCGATCGAAGATATTGCCGTTAAGTCTATTGCAGTTCCGAAGACGACAGCTAGGCCTTCGCCGAAAACCGAATTTCGATTCGGGCTTAAGTATAGGATCTATGATATGATGAGTTCAGTGGAGCGAGAGGAATACTTCTTGTTTCCGCTTTCTCCGACGCACTGTCAGAGTTCAGCCCAATCTGCCACTTAGCAGGTTCGAACCTTCGTGTGTAACATTTGGTTAGTGTGATCCTATCCTTACCTTAGTAAAATAGGCCTTTACTACCACTTCATTGAGATAAGGCACTCGCAAACCCGCCTACAATTTGGGTTATAGAACTCGATTGTCCCATTAAAGTTTGGATTCTACCCTTTCCTGCGCCTCGCACTCATGTTCCCGGGATTCTTCCATTGAACTCTCTCCCTGTTCCCGCTAGGTGGGGAGATTTGGGTTATAGAACACTCCCCTAGGGCACTTGATTTTAGGGCACTTGACTTTAGGGCACTTTCAAACAAAGGGCACTAAATTCAATGGATTTTCTTTTAGCTCGAGCTAAAACTAACCCTTAAACTAAACTAAACAGGGATATTTCTATAACCCGAATTGACTGACTGCAGGTAATTTTATATAGCCCTAATTGACGACAGGGGAACTTGAGAACCCCTGGTAACGGTGACGGGAAAGGCCTAGTCCAAAAACCGGTATTGGACCACGAAAAGAGAACAGGTAGATTCGTTCTATAACCCAAATTTACTACCTGCATTAGTGAGCTAAAAGTTCGAAACTAACTTTAGTGCCCATGCCAGGCAATCCACTCCTATAATCCTTCCTTCTTTAGTGCCCGTGCCCGACAGGTTCTATAACCCTTCCTTTCCCGTCCGAGAGGTCGGAGGCTCTTTAGCTGGCCTTAGAAGCCTGCCCACGCGGTGCCTTCTTCTGATTCTTCTTTAGGGCCTCAGCCTCTGCTTCCTGATTCGGACGATGGGCCTCTGCCTTCTGATTCTTCTCTGGGGACGAAGTTTCCGCCTTCCTCTGATTTGGACCACGGGACTCTGCTTCTGCCTTCGAAAGATTCAAACTTAGAGCCAGAAAGAGAGTATTTGAAGGGTTGCTCGAATGCCAGAAGATTCCGGGAAGAGAAGGCAAGGATGGAAGGCCACCGACGGATAGAAAGGGCAGGGGGCCACCGACGGATGGAAAGGGCGAGGATGGAAGGCCTCCGCCCAAGCCCTCTCCCGCGAAGCCGACCCATCCTCCTCCAACAGGGAAGAGCTAGCAAGGGGGAACCCGGCATCTGCTGAAACTTGCTGGCTTGCTCCTTCCGCTTCTATGCTTGCTTACGAGAGTAGCCTTAAAATAGAAGATGTAGGCACATAAGGCTAGCTTGCGAAAGTCGCCTTAAAAGAGAAAGAGAAGAAGTACCTTCAGTTCAGAAGGCCCTTCAGTTCAGAAGTCCCTGAAGAAGGCCTAGGAGATGTTTAATGGCAATAAGACTACTTAAAGGTAATCTGCGTGTCCAATCGTTGATTTCTTCTGAGTCAGTCAAACTATGTTGCACCGAAGAGGACTTGAACCTCTTATAGTTCTTAAAGTAGACCGGTACTCCCGATCGGGCTATTTACAGGAAGTAGAAGGAGCAGGTGGTGCTCTGCTTTAGTGCCCTCGCGGAAAAACTACTCTAATTAGCGTTCCCAATTGCCTACAGGGTCACCTTGCTTTTCAAACTCCTATTTTGTTAAGGGTTTGCCCACTAAGAGTCAATAAAAGTATCAACACGATACCACCTGGTTTAGGGCTCGCACGCTAACCGCTTGCAGGTATCCAATTAAGAATACTTAAAGCCCACGTCTGCCTCGCTTCCACGCTGGAGCCCTTTACTTTACACGGGTGGGTTCCCGGGACTACTTAAGTCATCCTACACGCTGCTACTCGCCAAGGTGGCCTGCTATCCGGATAATTAGTAAATAGAATTGGGTGGTCTAGTTCCCGGGCCTTCCCTACCTAGCAAGCAGCTCACAGCCAAGGCACCTAGCAAGCGATGAAAACGCCTGGCAAGCAATGGAAACACCCAGCAAGCAATGGCAGCACCTAACAAGAGGATAGGAGATGGAAGCATGGCTGTTCGAAGAAGATGATAACCCCCGAGAACAGGCTTGCGAGAAGCGGCACCCAACAGATGGAAGGGCCAGGGCCTAGCTTCGGGAACCCGTGCTTGGCTTTTTAGCCATAGCCTTTTAAAGCAAAGCAATAGTGTGCCATTTCTCCATCTCAACTTTCTTTATAGTGTGCCGAGCATGAAAAATGATTCAACTTTATTGCCGGGGGAGTGCGAGCATGAAAACGCTCCCGCTCTGTATGAGTGGCTATGGCTCGCCAGATAGGTAGAGGTGAAGCGTTGGTTAAGTCAGTCTTGTGATCTCAAGGGCTCAGCAGGATAGATATGTGCTCTGGATTCAGTGGATCTGAATCCTTTCCCTTTAGCTTGTTGGCTTGGCTTTTTGCGCTAAATTAAACCCGAGCCAAGCCATGACGAGGACTGAGAGATATGCTTCCTGATCGAAGATCCAACCAGCCAATCTCTCATGCTCGGGTATCGCTACCGCAATACGCAGGGAAAAGCAGGGAACCAGAAACCGATCTGAAGGCAGAAACCGATCTGAAGTTAGCAGAAACCGATCTGAAGGCAGAAACCGATCTGAAGGCGGGTTCCCGAAATCATCCTCGCCCGCTCCAAAAGAATGCTTTGAAGAGGGCGAATGAGAACGGATACGAGAGGGATCTCTATAATACGCAAATCCATCTCTAATTCCTTGGGGTTCCCTTCCCTGGAGGCTGGTGGAATCCAGAGCTATGCTATATCGTTCCATCTCTATAATTCCAATGGTTACGTGCTTGGCACTGAATGAAGGGGATTCGAACCCATAGCTATCAGTGCTTCGGGGTCTTGGCCCGATAGCTATCAGTGCGCCCTTGCTTCCGGGGATTCGAACCCCAGCTCCAATTTAGCTATCAGTGCTTCCGGGGGGAAAAACCATATATTGGCGGAGCCCTTATCGTTTAGGGTCCTTCCCTCGTGAGAGGGTCGGATGTGGGGTGGAACCCACAGCGTGTCTGAGTCTTTCGAGATGATGATGCGTCCCAGCCGCACTGTTATCGGCTCTCTGGAGTAATCCGGAGCGTATGATAGCAATAACGGCACACTTCCTCTCGGGGAAAGAGCCGGGCCCTATAACGATTCGTTTGAGAGTTCGCTGTAGAATACCGGGATCGTGCGGGTCTTGCCCATTGACCAACCTGACGTACTCGACCTCATCAACCAGTAAACAGGCAGCCAGGTATCCAGGGAAGAGAGGCACGCAGAAGCTCCACAAGCCTTTGATAGCTAACTGACGGGTTCTCTCCCTAACGGCCTCCATCTTATTCCTATCGATAAACCACTTAAAAGGATATGTGATGATATAGGTAGGAACAAACGGGGCGGTTCGTAAGGGACCAGGCACAAAATACTGGTATATGTCGTGAGCGAATTTCCCGACCTTGTGTAGCGCACTACTTCTATTGATTGCCTTGTTGTCCAAATGCTCGCATAGCTTGGTGCTGATATCGAGGAGCAGGCGCTGTCTATCAGCAGGATTGAGATGAGTGGAATCCGAGAGGACCGTACGTACCACCTTAATCGCTTTAGACATGGCTGCAATGGCTACCTTATCGGAGAAGAATTTGAGGATACCCAAAGCACCCAGGATTGATATGGGATTCATAGATTTATCCTACTATAGGAATAAGTTTTCTCACGGGAAGTCTTCGCGTTTCGGATATTCAATCAATATTAGATTAGTTGGAGCTAGGTGTTCCCCCGAAGATCAAGTTTGAAGTGGGTCAGCCTTTAGGCTCCCTCTCTTCTTGGCCTTCGTTTGCCTTGCTTCACCACCTTACAATTCAGCAGTGTGCTGAAGAGTGTGGTATTGAGGGTTGGCACTGATAGCTACCGTGCCAAGATATGCCCCCGGAAGCAAGGGCGCACTGATAGCGTTATCGGAGCTACCGGTTCAAATCCTCTTCAGTGCCGAGCACGTAACCTTAGAAATTCCACCTTAGAAGGGAACCCCATGCTTCTGCTCCTGCACTCAATGCAATTTCTCCCTCCTTTCAGGCAGGACATTTCCCGGAACGAAAACGAAGTGAAAACGCAAAATTAGCTCCATACCTCTCTTGGTATTTAAGTAGAATTGTCATTTCTCTGGGATCTAGGCGTAATTGGAATTCCTCTTCGTTCCACTTATTATTAAATGAATCAGGATGCCGAAAGAACAGATCTCTTTTGCAATACAGGGGGAGGAGGTGCATCCGTCTGGTATCTATGTCCCTCCCCCTCAATCGAATGGGAGGGTGGAGTAACTAACTCCACGCCGAATGAGAGTCGTGTGTGAATGGGAGGTATACAGGCTCGCAGCATCCATGAATAATTACTAATGGAGTGATTGCTTCTGATGGGATCTGTATCACCCAATTGGAAATCGGGAAATCGATTCGGAACAACTAAGAATCTATCCCGGGGATGGAGTCACTTTCCCTACCTCAATTCCGGGAACCAATCCCATTTCTTAATAACTGATGAAGCTTGCACTCACTTCCAGAAATCACTTTTTCCCGTCTATCATCGAAGATTGAGTTGCTATCCGGTTTCTTAGATTGTTAAGATGTGTGAATAGCACAAAGTTGCAGGAAAGGTGTAGCATTGGAAATGCTATGTAGACTCTTGTTTACCGGGGGTTCGAATCCCCCCCTTTCCCCTTCGCATTCCGTCATTGACTCTGTTGTGGCACCCCAAAGAATTGCTAATCCTTTGAATGCTTCCAGTGGGTATTCCCGATTCCAAATAATAATTCCAAAACGATATAGCTCTGGATTCCCCCGGAATTGAGTATTATAGAATAAAGAAGGATTAGCTAGGCTTTGCAGGAAACAGGGCGAATGAAAGAAGTCAGCCGGGAAGCGCAGGAACCATCTCCCTTGCCGGAACCCTTCCAACCCTTTCCCTCTCCCTTCGATATCGCCTACCAAGAACTGAACTGCTTTTCCCTCTGCTTTTCCCGCTTGCTTTTTTCCCTTGCACTCACCTCTGCTTTTCCCTCTGCAGAAGGATTCATGGTTCACACGAATGAAGGTTCGGAGTCCCTGTTTGCTCTTCGCTCATTTCTTCCGATTCGTCAATACGAGAAACCCCCCTATCGACTCCAAATCAAACCTTTTCGAATGGACTCGGTTGCGAGGCTCAAAGGTTCTGCTGAATCCGCCTCAAGAAATACGTACGGGCACTGGGAACAAACGGGGTCTTTCAGGACTGAAAGGATAATGGGAAGAATCTTTCTAAATAGAGAGAAGATCGCATCGCATGATGTCAGAGAACAAATTCGGTTAGCAATCAACTGGTTCATTCCAAGTAGTCGATTCCCCGTTCATTCAATTGTTTGTTGCCGGTTCTCATTAACGATACAGCATAGGCGGCCTGCTATCCGGATAATTAGTAAATAGAATTAAGCTTTGTTTACACTTCCTGGGGAGAATCTGTTGGGGGGATATTCAGGTAATAAAGATCTCAAGCTTCTCCCGGTCACCGGCAAGCTTTTGCTTTTCCCTCGCACTCACCGGCAAGCTTTTGCTTCCCGTTGTTCCCGAGAAGGATTAGCTAGGCTTTGCTTCTTGGAGGCGGTCCACGTGAATCCCTCCAAGATAGCAAGCCGATGAACAACAGTATCTGGCTGGCAGCCCGCAGCAGGAAGGAAGTTTCGCTTCAACGGTTGAGTTGGCCTCTACCTCTCAAATCGCCTCTACCGCTTCGGGTGGGGAAACTTGCACGTGTGGTTCTGACCGGGGGGCGAAAACAAATCTGCCGGCACTGCACTTTCCCAGCGCTACGCGCTTACCCCGTACCCCCGAGACCGGGATCAATTGCCAAGTTCCCCCCGGCCTTACCCTTTGGTGCCGACGAAGCCTTTTCTCCCTCAACAAACTGCCATGAATATCAAGAACAGACCTCGTGTTGGCTTTGCCAACGCCTCTAATTTTAGCCTTTCTATGAAACCCTTCAATTCATCACGGCTTACAGTCCACCGGAACAATTTGCCATTATTCCATTGATTCCCATCCATATAGGAAATCCGTATCTTTCACTTACCAATTCCTCTCTGTTCATGCTACCCACTATCAGTTTAGTCTTGCTCCTAGTTCATTTGGTGACCTCGAATGGAGGACACTTAGTACCGAATGCTCGGCAATCCCTAGTGGAGATGATTCATGATTTTGTGCCTAACTTGGTGAACGAATAAATTGGTGGTGTTTCGAAACAATAGTTTTCTTCCCCGATCTTTGTCACTTTCACCTTTCTATTATTTCGTAATCCGTAAGGTATGATACCTTATAGCTTTACGGTAACAAGTCATTTTATTATTACTTTGGGTCCTCCATTCTCCCTTTTTCCTGGAATCACCGTAGTGGGGTTTTAAACACATGGGCTTCATTTCTTCAGTTTCTCATTACCGCCGGGGGTACCTTTGCCGTTAGCACCTTTCTCAGTACTTCCGGAGTTAATCCCTTATCGTTTTCGCGCATCAAGCTCAGGAATATGTTTATCTGCTAATATGATGGCGGGTTACAGTTCAGTCAAGATTTCAAGTGGCTTTGCTCGGACCATGCTATCCATGAGGGGTATTCTGTTATTAGCGCACCTCGCCCCCCTTTCGATCGTATTTGCATCAACTGGTTCAGAATCAGGTGTAGCTATTTCACAAGCTTATGTTTTTACAATCCCGATTCGTATTCACTTGAATGATGCAATAAACCTTCATTGACAAACGGTTTGGTTTCATCACCAAACCGTCCCAGTGGCTGCATTACTTGCTTACCCAGAAGCGCGTCATCGTCGAGATAAGGAGGGATAAACAGGGTTTGCGGTTGATGACGCAAAGCAGCGGTGCACTGGTCGTCGGAGACTTTGACTTACGTTAACTGCCGGGGGATGACTGTTAACTGCCAAGAGGCGACCCTACGGAACACTATTGGCAGAAGCCCGGCCGAATCCCGACGGGGACTAATTTTGTACCAAACCAGAATGGGAATCTATCTATCCCCCTATTTGAACAAGCTAGACTTCTCCACCTTGCTGCTTCACTAAGGTTCTGATCTCATTACTTCCGATACCGCCTTATCCTCGAGGTGCGCGACCCCACAGCTACCTAATTCAACAGAAGTGTACGAAACAACGCAACGCAGGTATGACTGAACTTTTGGCAGCTGGTAAGAAACCTCGTCTATGACTGAAAATGCCCAAGCCTTTTGTTTTCCCCGCCTCCCCTGAAGCCGGAGATTCTTGCTTGAGGTTCTTTCCGCAACTCCTATGGGCATCTGTGCCCCTCCCCCCCACTTCTACTATGGCTCCCATACCTGACACGATTTTCCGATATAACAAGAATAAGCTCTCCCAAAAGGCTACCTAGTGTTGCTTGAAAGGCATATTGGACTGACGGTGAGCCGAGGACTTCGAGGAATGAGTTGGAGCATCTGGGAGAGTACAGTTGAGGTTGTTAGAGGCCAATGATGAGCAAGACTCCACCAGCGTCCAGCTTGCATGCAAGTCTTAATGGAAGCCCTTATCTTCGCACGCTCTCAAAGTCTGGAAAAGAAAGATCTGCACCTCTGACGGCCCGGCTGGAAACTATTATTCAAATGGGTGAAGCGAGTCCGCGTAATTTTGATAAATGAAGGCATTGAAGGTGACTGGGGGTGTGCAGAACCATTTGGACCAGGCCCGTACAAAGAGAGAAGGCAGGTATTAATTATAAAATGCCACCGTCAGTCCAATATGCCTTTCAAGCAACACTAGGTAGCCTTTCTAATATTCCGCGGTGACGCTGAGCACTAGCTCGTCTTTCAAGCAACCCAGACTCCAGATCAGTTCGGTCATGGAAACTGGCATTGCATGCTGCGGCGGATAGCCCATTGTGTAGACTCTTTAGATGGCCCAAATTCATTTCGCAAGAGCCAAGATAACCTTTCTGAATCTCTTCTTTTCGGGTTGCACTTCCACCCGTTGAATATACATTCTACACAGCACTACTTTATACGTGGTCGTGAAAACGACCTGTAGACAGTCCGCAGAATGATTGCTCCATTTTGTGAAGCTAGGGTCTAAATTGTCTCAACTTCTGAAAGGTAGGATCATTCAGACGTCGGTGCAGCACGCGCAGTGGTTCTAGATTCAATGCACCATGCGCCTGCTCATTGCGATTCACGACCGCCTTGCACTCCAGGCTCCGGAGTCCCAAGCAAGTTTGTAAGATCTCTCCGAGGAGACCTAGCACTCCAGAGTCAGCTGGCGCTCCCGTTATTCTGCCTGTCCGTCACTTTATGTGCTCTACCTCGCCATCTCGACGAATCAATGGCTCGTCTCGCCGCTTTGCCCTTTCTCAGCGGTGGCCTCTCCATGCAGCTCACTCTTGTCGACCATTGGATGCGGCCAGCTAAACACAACTTCGCCCTTTCGCCCAAATTGCTGTATGGTAGTGGTTCATGTTTTTTCTTGCTATGCCTATATCTTCCTCAGAGAGTATTAATACAGAATGCTTGTCACCGGCACCGATATCTTCCTTAGAGATTAGTAATACGGAATGCTTGTCACCTGGCTCTTCGGTACAACATATTAGTATTCATGACAATATTCTTTTTGACGAGATCATAAGTGTTTCAAAAGAAAAAGAAGTAGTCGAGGATACTAGTTGTGAAGCCAGTACTTCTAGAGGTTTAAATACTGTAGGGGATGGTGGAAATGGGGCTAGCGATGGTTTCAAATCAATATTGGCTAGCAGTACTGGTGATTCTTCCACTCGTAATGCTTTACATAAACATAGCATTTTGTCTTCTTTTAAGTTTGTCTCATACTTATGTTTCTTATTCACTTTTGTCCCGTACTTATGGTTTTTCTTAAGTAAATATGTTATTTAAGAGACTAGACTTCTGTCACTACTGTTTCATTTGGATAAGAGCGCCACCGGTTTTCCCCCGGAAGCACTGATAGCTAAATTGGAGCTACCGGGTTCGAATCCCATTCAGTGCCCTGAAGCTTGCATGCACTACACGGAATTCTAGAGATGGAACGATATAGCTCTGGGTCCCACGGAATTGGGTATTATAGAAGCAAAAGCAAGGCCTTTGGTTCCTGCCACTTCTGGGAGAAGCAAAAAGGCAAGGGCACTGAGTGCCTCTTCTTCTTGTGCACTGATAGCTACAGGGTTCGAATCCCCGCACAAGTCCTCTTCGGTGCCACACCTAAGAATTGACTCGGCCTTTATTTGTTTGAGGCAGGGGGATCTTTCTCTCTATCTCTATCTGTGGTTGGTTGCCGCTTCTTGGTTGCCTGTTCTTCGATTGGATCCGGAGGCCTTCCATCTAAAAGCCATGCTTCCATCTCCTTTCTTCTTTGTTCGGCTAGTTTACGTTCATCCTCAATCCAAAGATTTTCAATAATCTGCTGTTGATTCCTGATGTGTTCTCTATGCCTTGTAGCTTCGATTGACCAAGCATCAAGAGAACCAGGCAAAATCGTTTGTCTTGATGGCTCGCTTTGTCCTTTAGTCTCGATGGCAGAATCAACCTTATCGCTGCTTTTAAGGTCAGAATATTCCATCTCGCTTTGTCCTTTTGGCTCGCTTTGTGCTGATGTCTCGCTTTGTCCTGATGTCTCGCTCTCGCTTTGTGCTTTAGGCCCGCTTTGTGCTGAGTTCTCGCGTGGTTGGTCAGAATCTTGCTTCGTCCCTGTATTTGCTTTAGTCCCTGTATTTGCCTCTGACTTCGTGCCTTCCTGCTGCTTTTCAGTGGCTTTATCCTCTACTAGTGACTTAATGATCAACTTAAGATCTCTTGTTGAAAGGTCGCCTTAAGATCGTTTATCTCTTGTTGATGGGCCAAACGAAGATGGTTTATCTCTCCCGCCAATGTAATATCGCTCTCCTTTTTCTTACCCCCTATTCTTCTTGGTCTTGGAAGAGTTTCCATCTGATCTTGGGTACTTGGACTGTGCGAAGGAACAGCGCCTTTCAGGTCCATCCGACCTTGGGTACTTGGACTTTGTAAAGGTGGCTTCGGTGGTTCAAGCTGTTTTTTCATTAGTGATTTCGGCCTAAAGGTTGGCTGACCCGAGATAGTAGGTGATTTCTTCTGGGTTTGCTCTGAAGAAAGAGTTTTGGGTAAGTCTTTCCTTACCGGAAGAAGCCATCTTTTTATCCATTCTTTACATGTTTTTACCCAATCTTTCCATTTAGGAGAAGCTGCTTTCTGCTCTGCTTGAAGGCTCGATAGCTCTTCAGTGTGTTTGGCTTCAATCTCCAACTTAAGAGCGTTTATCTCTCTCTTCAAGGCCAACGTACTCTCGCCTGTAAGATCTTGGGTACTGTGCTTCGGTGGCTCAAGATGGGTTTGCTCCGAAGATATCTGGGTTTGCTCTGAAGAAATCTGAGTTTGCTCCGAAGATATCTGGGTTTGCTCTGAAGAAATATGAGTTTGCTCTGAAGAAATATGAGTTTGCTCTGAAGAAATATGAGTTTGCTCTGAAGAAATATGAGTTTGCTCTGAAGAAATATGAGTTTGCTTTTCTTTAACCTGAAGAGGCAGTGTATCCACCCATAACCCATTTTCATCAAACACGGGGATTCTTTTAGAAGAAGGGTCGATACCTAGATTTAACATCATCTCCTTGCGGTAAATGTTTAGATCTTTCCAATTCACCTTGAAGTTGGCGGTTAAGCTACGTCTTTCCACTCTATCTATATTTTGATATTGATCTTGGAACCACTGGAGGTCGACCAAGTCCTTGGCTGGACCTTTATGACGTACGTAATTACCATCCTTAACCCGTAAGGCGTAGCATTTAGGTGCTAGGAAGAATCCTTCTATTACGAAGTGTTCCAGCTTCAGTTTGCCTAGCTCAGACGAAGACACTTCTTCTTCTGGAAGTGGTTTGTCCAACACTGCTGAATCGGTGTCGGTGTAGTAACATCCTTCGCGGGATATGTAAGGATACATGTGTATCCGAGCATATGCTGTGATTGCTGCCGACATCTGTACCGCTGAGGAAGAACCGGCATCTCGTGATTTCGAGAAATGCTGGATCGATAAGGTCCCATCATCGTCGGGAACATCCTGCAGTCTTTGAAGCCTGCCAGTGTAGCTTACTATGTACAAGCTATTACCGATTGGCTCTGACATAGTGTATTCAAAATTGGACATTAGCATGTCGAACCTTTCTTTATCACAGATTTCAGTTATATTACTCTCTGGTTTTATGCCAAATCTACCGTACAAGGAGTTCATTATTAATTTATTCAGATAGGACAAGGGCTCATCTCCCCTCTTTTTCGCTTCTTTCCTCTCTGAGTAAATCTCTTTCACGAATAAAGAGAATGGGCTTGATTTCTTCTCAAATAGATATCCATGTCGAAGTTGGACCTTATACCCTACTTTTTTAGCTAATTTTAGCTCTTCCGTGAAGTACACACCCGTGAAGGTACCTGTAGGGAACAATAGAGTTCCCAGCTTAGGATCTTTATATGGTAGTAGAGGAACCTTGAGGTGGTCGGGACACCTTACTTTGGCCGTAACGAATCCGAATAAGTTCTCTAGGTCGGAGCTTTCTAGGTTACCATGCCACACTGGTTTGCCGCCTGGCATTGGCTTCGTCATTGCATAGGGGTATAAAGAGTTCACGTCGTAGTAGAACAAGTCCTTACCGTAGGGCTTGTAGACGTCAGTGTGACCACCATAATAACCTTGCCGAATGAAGCGAGCTCTATTGGGTTCGGGCCTATAAATTGGGTATGTAGTAGGATAGTAGTGTGTACGGTAGATTTTCATGGCCATCGAGGAAACAGTAAGGCAATTTGTAATGTCGATTTGAAATCGGTTCCAGTACTTCTCTTGTGCTTTCCTAAGCACTCCCGCTAGAATTAGGATATCTTGTTCAAGATACTTGATTAATTTATCCATATTATCAGAGATATTGAACTCATTCAGTTCTTCGTGAGGGATTGAGCCCTTACCACCCAGCTCAGGGCACATTGTGGTCGCTAGGGATTTCAAACTACCCGGCAAGAGAAAGACACCGTCCGATTTCAAAGTGGCACGATCAAATTCAGAGATCTCGCCTGATTAGGCACGTCTAGCATATTTCTTCACCGTAGCGGGGTCGCTGAAACTAGTTCCATCTAGTTCACCACCATGAGATTCGACAGTTACACCTACTTGTTCAACACTGTATTTTGATTCCGCCCGTCTGAATGGAACATCCGCCCTTACGATGCCTTCCCCGTCGACCAGGACCACCGGGAATGTCTCGAAGAAGGTGGGCATACGGCGCACAAGTAACTCATGACCTTCCTTATCCTTGAAGACGGCGTGCCCTAACCAACCGACAGCTATTCCGTCACCGTTGTCCATAGCACCTGCTCTGAACAATCCACCCTTGGCTGGGTTATTACCAATATAATCATGAAAAGCTGATTTCTCGGGAATTTTGGACCACGCTTCCGATAAACCAGAATTTTCAGCTTTGCTAGCACGGATCCGCCGATCTATCTCTTGCTGAAAATATCCCTGATCCCATTGGTAACGGGTGGGACCAAATAACTCGATTGGAGTGGCGGCGGAGCCGTACCACATAGTCCCAGAAACTACGAAGGCGGCGAAGGAAACGGCAGCGATACTGCTGGACGAAACGGTTTCGACATTCCCCATGCGTAGGGCCTTGTATAACCGTTGGGGGGGACGAACACTGGGATGAAATGGACCGGCTAGTATACCTAAAATACCTGCTGCGATATGGTGAGAAGCTATTCCTCCCGGGGCGAAGGGATCGAAACCCTCAGCTCCCCGAGCCGGATCCACAGGTTGTACTTTACCGGTTAATCCATAGGGGTCCGATACCCGGATACCGGGCCCAAATAAACCAGTTACGTGAAATGCTCCAAAAGCAAAGCGAAGTACTCCTGATAAGAATGAATGAATTCCAAAGATTTTGGGTAGATCGAGGGATGGTTTTCCCGTGCGTTCGTCGCGAAACAAATCCGGGTCCCAATGGACCCGATGCCGGATAGCAGCTAGAAATAATAAACCGGATGGGATAATATGAGCTGCAGCTACACCTTCATAACTCCAGATACCTGCGTCAGTTACGGTATCTCCGGTAATGCTCCAACCCCCCCATGACTTCGTTATTCCGATACGGGTCATGAATGGGATGACGAACATACCCTGTCTCCGCATCGGATCAAGAACAGGATCAGATGGGTCGAAAACCGCTAATTCATACGGAGCCATTGAACCAGCCCAACCAGAGACCGGAGCCGTATGCATTGGATGTACAGAAATTAAGCGACCGGGATCATTTAGTACAACAGTATGAACGCGATACCGAGGCAAACCCGTTGGAAACCCCTTTGTTGAAAATGAATGGACACTACGTGACTTTCTCGCGTCGGAAGCCTGCGCTATAAAGAAGTGGAATAGACTCTCTTCGATCCTGAATGGAGATCCCACTTTGAATGATACGTGTAAATGCATGGGTGTATAGGCGGGCGTATCGGTGTGGGGGGCCGAGAATCCCCCCTCCTAGCGGAGGGAAAGACATAGATATTTTAGCGTTTACATCTTTTACGCAACAACGTAGAGATTGGTCCCATCTATCTCGCGGGAAATATTCCACCACCAATCAGATCTCGGATCCCTCGGCTATGTACCAAGGATTCCACCAGGATCCGCCTCAAGAGATGCAAATTCATTCCGACTAGACATGTTATAATACAACACAAGCCTCCACTTCCATCGGGTGTTACGCTTTCGTTTGAGAGACAACTACAACTTACTACCGGTTTCCGTATGCCAATTGGTGTTCCGAAGGTGCCCTTTCGTCTACCTGGGGAAGAGGATGCGGTTCGGATTGACGTATAGTGCGACTCGTTAGACATATCGAGTTGTATGGAGCTACTCCCCATCATTTCTCATCCGAGCGATGTGTCTCTATCTCACTCAGAATAGACTGATTCTTTGGTAGTCGAACGCGTGAGACTGGAACGAGAGATTCGATAAAAGATCCATCAATCGTCGGAATCCATGGCTAGTTGGAACTAACAGATTCGCCAGGCTTCGGTCGCTAAATCCCGCGAGTCGATGATGACAAGGATAACCACAAGATTGAATGGGACTTGAATTAGTCAGTGAGTCGGGGTGGGGTGCGGGATCTGAAAGATGGAGTGGGGAAAGAGGAAATGAAACTATTTGTTCTACATGTACAAATAATGATCGGATTTATATCTCCCCGAAGTAGAAAATGAGCCTAAAGATTCTTTTGAGAGGGACTCAATTATGAACAAGAAAACATTGGTGGGAGGGGGGGGGTTCATTAAGCCCCTCCCCCGAGGCAAAAACCTACTCCAGTCTAGCCTATTTGTTTTCGAGTAATATTGAACGGCAAGGTTATAAGCGAAGAATCTCATCTCAAGGAATCGGGGCATGTTCCATTCGGTGGTTTCGGTGGTTTAAGATTGGTTTCCCTGATAGCTGGAGGTTCTTCAAAAGTATGAAAAGCTGGAGGGCTTTATACCATCCATTCGAATGTGGTTGAATTCCATTCACCAGCCCGAGGACTTGGAGCACACTTGTTCCCACTGCTCAAAGTTTTAAGAACTACTACAAAGAAACGAAGGATCCCCGGTACAAGAACATAAGAGCCGAAACTACTTGAGGCATTCCGTCCAGCGTAAGCATCTGGATAATCAGGGATGCAACATGGCATACCCGAAAGACCTAGAAAATGCGTAAGAGGGAAAGTCAAATTCACTCCGAAGGAAGTGATCCAGAAATAAATTTAACCCGGAGTCTCTAGATATTAAGGACCGGGTATTTTACCTATCCGGTAGTGGAATCCTGCGAATGGAGCAGGAACAGCTCCCGTGAGAGATACGTGATAGGAATATGCAACCACATAATAAGTATCATATAGAGCAATGTCTATCCCGGAATTAGCCGAGACTATACCAGTAAGTCCTCCTATGGTGGACGAGGAGATGAACCCTACTGCAGGTGACGTGAGTGTTTTGTATTATATTGAACCTCCCCACATGGTAGCAATCCGACTAGAAATCTTGATTCCGGTAAACGCGGCGGTAGTCATGATGGCCACCGTAGAGTAAGCACGTGTATCCACATCTGAGCCTACGGTAGACGTATAATAAGCCCGAGCAATAGATCCGGGAACTCCGATACTGATCATGGCATACACCGTGCCTGGATAACCGAAGACAGGTTTTCTGGGGAAAGTAGAGACGATATAACTAATGATACCGAATCCTGGCAGAATAGAAATATGAACCTCTAGATGACCGGGGAACCGAGAAGGATGCTAGTATGAGATAGGGTCCCCCCCTCCAGCGAGGTCGGAAGAGGTGATATTAGAGTTTCAATCGGTTGATGACGTGGTAATTGCACCCGCCGGTACAGGAGGAAGTAATGAAGGTGGGAATGCTGTAACTGAAACAAACCGAACGAATGGGGGTAATCTATGCATGGTCATTCCGGGTCCGCGCGTGTTGGAGGTAGTGGTTATAGAATTAATAGAACCTGAAATAAGGGAAACACCTGATGAATGAGGACTAGAAATGGCTGAATCAACAGCTCCTCCAGAATGACTGGTTATACCACTTAGAGAGGGATGGCATATATGTTAAATAACCTCAGCAGCGTTGTGCTTGCTTAACGTTATACGCCATGTATCTCTGTATGGATCGGACTGTACCTTTATCTATCATCTTGTCATGAAGCCTTTCCTTTGGAGAATCCTTCGGGTCTGCTCAAGCTTTTCCCGATTATTCCTATAGTAGATGGCCCTCGACCGGAGCTTCAGCTCCAGTGATTTCATACCTTTGAATCGGCGAAGAGCCAACTTATGCCAAGCACTGCCCTACTGTGGACAGTCCTTAATCGATAGAGGCGCGGCCTTTCAATGAGCTGAGTAGGAATATGTAGCCTCCGTCCTATAGCCTCTAATAAAGGCCCATCCAATTCTTTTTGAGTCAAGCCAACCGCGATAGAGATCCGTTGTTGTTTTCCGTCCCTCTCATATAAGATCTCTCTGCCTCTATAAAGCCAGTAGGCCAATCGAAGTCAACAGCCATACTTGTTGTCCAAACAGGATTGACATAAGTCTCTGGAAGAGTAGCACTCCTCGAATTCCCACGGATGTAGTACTTGTGCTCCGTTGGGAGCTTTGGATCCTCCAATATCTGATGGGCTTGACGAACTCTTTCGTAGTAGAAATGCTTACTGGTTAGGCATGGGTATTGATCAAATATAGGGAAAATTTTCTCTGCTAGCATCTTTCGATCCGATACACTCCCATGGTCTTATGCGCATTAACGGACCGAGTTAGGCAGGTAGTATGGGCCCTCTGACTTCTTTCCAGGGCTTTCCTCCCTCCTCACACCTCCCTTACCGCCCTTCCCTTTCTGTATCGGCCTGCGGCGCACCCAGATTTTGATAAAAAGAGAGATAATTCCCAGAGCAATCCCAATAGGAAGAAGGGAGTCATGGTGCCGGAGAACAGCTGTGGCAACTCCGAGGAGAAGAGGTAACCTCGCTACGAGTTGTTCGCTAACCGAAGAGGCACCCTCGCCGCGGGTCCCGGAGGACTCAGCCGGTTGCGCGGAAGGCGCCGCGTCCTCGGAGGTTGCGCTAGCCTGGTGGGGCTCTTGCTGCCCGGCGAGCACCTCCAACACGTATGGTGCCCCGGCGCTCCTACAACTAGCTGCAAAATCCCTCAGTCCCTTGAGATCCGCCTTCTCTTGGGCCTCCTCTTGGGCGATTACCGCGAGAGCCGTGTCAATGGCGGTTTCGGTAACGAGTGGATATGAGAAATGTGCCCCTGACGGAAGTAATGATAATAACCGTCCGTGCGAGTACGCCAAATTGGCCAAATACTCGGCTATTCTTCCCGCGTGGTAACAACTAACGGAGGTTGGGGTGGTTACTTTTGTCCCCTCAATTCTATTTTGCACGAACGCTTCCAGGGTTGCTCCCCGCAAGCGTAGCGGTCGCGCATTGTTGACGTGCTCGTCGAGACACGCGAGTCCAATTAGATGAGTGACCGCAGGGTACAGCACATGGCGGTAAAAGTCCATTCTTTGTGCCCGAATTTGGTTCACCCAATGAATTATTTCGGAATGCCCTGCCGAATTCACAGTTATTGCGCCGAGGAGAAGATTCGCCCAATTTTCTCCTTTCTTAAGGGCATTTATTACTTCGCAGAACGCCTCTCCCCCCGGCAGAGCCCCTTCTGCACACTGCTTAACCACTTCATTGAAGTTATTCCAATCATTCCAGAGATTGTAACGAGCGTCCGGGACATTTCCAAACCGTTCAATCACAGGGGCCTGCTCGTTCACCATTTCCCTAATAAAGGAAAGCTAGGCTTTTGGCCGGTTAGCTCTCTATGCTTGAGCATTGCTAGATGCGTTACGCCGCTAAGGGGGGAAAGATTGCGGGGGCTCCAGGGTGAATCCAATTGAGAAGAATTCATTAGTGTGGGCTTTGAGAACGAGCGCTGAAATAAAGGACTTTGTAACCCCAGTAGACCAACATAAAAGGTTATCCCTATTCTTTCTCTTCTTGCGAAGAAGCGGCTACCGCACGCTCCAGAGATACGGCCGGTAAGGGAACGAACCCGGCCAGCATATAAACCTAGATTTATTGTACGAATGGAGGCTGAAGTGCGAGTACGGCCTGAATGATCAGACAGCACTATCGATATCGACGAAGCCAAATAGTGAGAACAATTCCGTATAGTAATACAGGGAATACAAAGGGTTTGTGCCGTGTTTCTGAGGTTTTTCATAGTTCAAAGTGAACGGGTTTCTTTTCCTGGCGGAAGGGTAAGCCTTTGGTGGACCCTCTCACGAGGATCCTGTCCGGAACGGAGATTACGGCAGTTAATCCCCTTAACCTTGCCACGGGCCCCGGGAGTAGTCCTAGGACTATCATCAAGGAGAAAAGGGATTCGAACCCGTGTTTTCAAATTCACAATCTGACACTCTGACCCATTAAGTTATACTCGCCCCTATCTACGAATCGGAAGACACTATTAATGGATACTCGCTATCGGATTCGAGCCGATAATCCGTTCGTTGTTCGGAACAGATTTTAAGTCTGCCGTGTTTACCATTTTCACCAAGCGAGCTTGTTTTTGCGGAGTGCGGAGCAAAGATAAGATCTTTATGCTTCCTTGCCACTATCCACGAAAAAAATTCCCTAGAAACCTCGGTCGGCTCCGCTATACGAAGCTTACTCCAGGTTGGCCTGACTCGCGACCTAGCCCGAGGTTTCGGGCAAGCGGGCAGGATTGAGGCGACCATGCCGACGCTCCGCGCCCTCCGCTAGCTCAATGGTGGGGCGTTGTTCCCGAATTCTGCTGTTGTTCCCAACGAGGAAAGGGCAAAAAGAAGGGAAAAAAGAAAGGGAAAGACGGGGAACAAAATTCACGACAAAGTTCTAGAGTCACCCTAATATTCCTCTTACTTCCCCCAAACTTGTCTCCGTTGCCAAAACGGAATCCAGGACACTGGGAAGTGCCTGAACTTTTATACCTAACATTTTATGACGAATATCCCTCAAGGCTATCTTTCGTAGTGACCTTCTTACCAGAACACCGCACTGCCATGACACCACAGCAATTCCAGCTGCTTTCACCCATTATGTTTACAAAACAACGTCCAGCGACAGATGTAGTGCTGCTTTCTACACCCCAGAAAAGTCCAAAATAACCATTTTTAGCTCCTTCTCCACCTAAAAAAGAAAATCTTTGTAATTTTATTCTGCAGTTGTTTTCCCACATGAGTCCTACCTATGACTATGGAGAAGCCTATGGTTAATCCAATAAAGATTAGTGAAATGCGTACCTTCACATCCAAGGGATGAATTAGGCAGAGACCCCTCACGATCTGGCCGGAAACGAGTGCAAAAATCGAAGCAAGTAGGGAATTTCTTTCCTTATCGTTCTTTCCTTTCGGCGCCTCGCTTTCATCTCCCTTTCTCTGGTGGCTTTCATTGTAATGCCCATCGTTATGATGGATATTAGCTTGTGTGCCGAGGTGTCGTCTGCGGCGTCCTATAGAGTTTTCACTTCCAGCCGGTCAAACCCGTTGCTCCGGGCGGCTATCGATAGCACGAATCGTAAAACGAATTTGACGATTCCTTCCGTCTTTGTTACCATTTATACGATTCCACTTCATCTATCAATTGAACCTTTAGCCCTTTTGACCTACCAACAAGTCGAGCAGGTGGCGTGGCGTAGCGTGGTTGAGTTGATCTCTCTGGCTATACTGGCGAACCGGATTGTCATTGGCAGAAATGCCAGCTAAGCGTCGATCGAACTGGAGCGAGCTAAGTGCCAACCAACGGAGCTCTGTCGGTCGAGAGGTGCGAATACCACAAGGATCTGCCTAATAGCTCTAGTCGCTCAACTTTTTTTTGGAGAAGGCGTTTTCGACAAATCAATGAAAACGCCCCGCGTTTTACCCCTCCGGAAAAGGGGAAGCGCAGGAAGGCCCCGCCGGGATAAAGCGCCACTCAGCGCTTTCCCTAAACGCAGTGAGGTACCCCCGGCGAATTCTAATGAGGTGGGGTGGGGTACGGGACCTTTCGGCTTCCTCTGTCCCATGGATAGAATTTTGACTGTGAAGCAGCCGAAGGCAAGGGCGAGCAAAGTGAAGCGATGCGAGCGCACGGCAAGTATGACTTTTCTTTCTACATGATGCCCGATTTATCAAAAGACCGATTTTGATCAGTGGAAAGACAGGGATGATTGATTTGGGAGTGCTAAAATCTCGATTCCGAAACAAAACTGTGTTAGCGTTATTGATAGCTTTATAGCCTAATAAGCTCTCATTATTATACGATAACTTGCATACTAAGCGCCGGGACAGCGTACATGTTAGCGAACTAATAAGCTAACTACTAGGCTAGCGAACCAATAAGCGTTAGGCGAATCTACTGGGCGGGGTAAAAGGCTACCGGCAAGCCGAAAAGGTTGACTTAATGGCCTTTCAGTAGTGCCAGTCCAATACGGCCGGAGGCCCTGGAAATTGCCAACTCCCCCGTAGCGTAGGATAAAGTGTTCCGCCTGGATCTCTAACCACTAGTGTTGTGGTAACGATCCTATGAGATGGGACTCTGCGAAGCGCAGCCGTGGGCATGGTCCCGGCACCGGGGGTAGGAGGGGTTGACTTTGACCGCTTCGACCCTGGAGGTTCAGCAATGGGCTGTCCTAGAGCAGAGTAACTAGCACTCACGCACGCATGTAGCATGGGTAAGCGCAGTACGCGGTTTTGCTATGTGCGGGTAAATAGGTGTCTGGTAAAACAGGGAGACAAATCGTCCCTGCCGGTGGGCGGGGATGGTGATACGAGACAAAGAGTCTCGCACGAAAGGAGACTGCGCAGCTGCCCTTAGGCTGCGTGGGACTGGCGTTTAACGCGAATTGGACGTGTTTAGACGTCGGGGTTCAAGGAATGAAGTAAATTCTACCCGGTTCGTCAGGGAGGAGAGAGAGTCTTCATTTTCTTTCTCGGTAGCGTAGCAAGTCCCGGCAGTAGGCGGTCCACGACAACCGAGCGAAGCGAGGCAGGCAAGCTACGCAAATCAAATCGGGGGAAGAATGATTTGATTTGCGTAGCGATAGGACAGTTCCGCCAAAAGCATAGAGTATCATCTGTTCCCCCAGCCGGAGCGTTTCCCGTCCCTGCAAGGATGAAGTAGCGGGATTGCAAGGTTTCACAAGCTACGCAAATCAGAATTACCGGGGGGATCTGATTTGCGTAGCGATAGGACAGTTCCAGTGCCGAGTCCAAGTACTTTTCCGGATAAAAACTGATTCTTGTTGGAGTCGATAGCCGATTATGCCTTCTACATTGGCCGGCGAATCAATTTGACAGAATAATGTGTAAAAGGATATATTACATTCGGTGCCCCTTTCGCTTACTCGTGTGATCCACCCGGATCCCACTCGACGCACCGGGGCCTTCGACGCTTCCGAAAACCGGTCTTACGAGGCCTCTACCTTGGGCTTCATCAGTCGTTCACTCGACATCATTCCCGGAAGCAGTCGCGCATTCATTCTGTGCCCGCTTCTTTACCTGTTTGTTCCATCCCTGGATTGACGATAGGCTCTGCGCGTGCTATAACTATTCCTAAAAGCAAGCGATGCACTTTGCATTGATTCCCTTTCGTAATGATTCCGAGATGCTTTACTACGATGGTTGCATCAATCCTTTCCCCGCTGTAAACATTTCTAGCTCGGAAGGTCTGCAAAACCGGAGAAGCCCTCCCATGCCAATCGAGTTGGTCGGCTCGTTCCCGGGGAAAAATGGCTACACAGGGCCGTACCGGCGAACCATGGCCTTTTGCCAAAGCCAAGGCGAACGCGCGAAACCCGTGCCGAAAGGCGATAATCTTCGTTTGCTTCTTTACGTAAGCATGGATCGATAATCTTCGTTTGCTTTTTTACTGCTTTCCTACCGAACTGCAGGACGGGAACGAACTGTAGGACGGAAGGAAGGACGGGGCGGATAGGACTTACCCCATCCTATCGAACTGTCCTATCGAAAGGTTTTTCGGAGAGCACGGTACAATGAGAGTTGTAGGCCGTGTTCGGAGGGGAGTCATTGTCTATCGCCGGCCTCCGTGGTAGAATCATTCAGGTAGGCCTGAGAGACGGTAGCTTACCCTGTGGCGGATGCCAGCGGTTCGAGTCCGCTTAAGTATGGAAGAATCTTGATCCCCTCAACTAGCAGAAATGTGGAACCGCCAAAGGGAAGGGAGAAACTCCCCGCCTTCGGGCTTTATTGTTTTGTGCTTTTTTTATTGGCACACGGACGCTGAGGTACCCCTTCGGGTTCTGCTGAGGTACCCCTTCGGGTTCTGCTGAAACTACACGGCTGGAGGTTGAGCGGGAAATATTGATGTTACCTCCGGTGCATTGAGCGTTGAGTAAGCGAAACGCTCAATGCACCTCCTAGGATACTTTCCGCAGATTGAAGAATTTTTACGGGCTTTATTCAATTTGATTCCGGATTCCAAAGTAAAAATCAACTGAATTAAACCAGCATATTCCTGGAAATTCCAGTGGAACCGGGGCTTCCCTTCGGGATCTACCCGTCTTTGGGTTACAGTAGAACCCGGGGAAAAAGGGAAGCAGGGTACTTATCCAGGGCAAAAGTGAAGACAAGGTTCTTGTTGGTCGGATGGTTTCCCATCCTTAAGCGAAGTCGCCGCGTCACGGCCAGAACCCTCGACTCCGTACCCTGTAGCCTTGGATGGCTGCCGGTCCCCGCAGCCATCCACGAGAGCCAGGGAGGCCAGGCATTCTGCTGCCACGAATCCTACCGCTTCACTGGCGTGAAAGCTTTGGCTCTTCGGATCGATCGCCCCATCGTCCAGGCGAAAATCAATGCAATGCATTGATTATTATTATACGATAATATTTTCATCATTGATGCTGATTCTGAAATCCGGGAAAGCCCTTCCCTTCCCTTCCCTTCCCTTCCCACGGATCGGAATGTGTCCGATCAATATATTTCGCCACACGAAGTGATTAGTAGTAGAACGGAGGGTTACTCAGACGTTTTCGTTTAAGCCGTATGAGGTTGAATACCCACGTACAGTTTGTATGGGGGGGGGTCGTAGAAGCCCGCCTATCTTGATAAAGTATACGATTGGTTCGAAGAGTGTCTTGAGATTTAGGCGATTGCTGATGACATTACCAGTAAATATGTTCCTCCTCATGTGAACATTTTTCATCGGAATCACATCGACTCGTTTTTTGGTTCAGGTAGCTACTGGTTCCGCCACGACCTCTCACTATCGCCCGACCGTTACAGAAGCTTTTTCCTCAGTTCAATATATAATGACCGAAGTGAATTCTGGATGGCTAATTCGATCTGTTCATTGATGGTCAGCAAGTACGACGGTTTCAATGATGATTCCACACGTATTTCGTGTCTATCTCACAGGAGGGTTCAAAAAACCTCGTGAATTAACTTGGGTTACTGGTGTAATTCTAGCCGTACCAACTGTATCTTCTGGTGTAACCGGATATTCCTTGCCTCGGGACCAAATCGGTTACTGGGCAGTTAAGATTGTAACCGGCGTACCGGAAGCCATTCCTCTAATAGGATCTCCGTTGGTGGAGCTACTACGAGGAAGTGTTAGTGTAGGTCAATCTACATTGACTCGTTTCTATAGTTCACACACTTTCGTCTCACCGCCTCTCACAGCTGTTTCTATGCTAATGCACTTCCCGATGATCCGTAAACAAGGCATTTCGGGTCCCTTGTAATGAAAATCTATAATCCAGCGGATGGGTGGTATTGATTGATCTATCCGCGGGAGGACCCCAATCTACAAGATGAGGGGTTATTTTTTCCTTGCCACTAGTCTTTCTCACCAAGAGAAATAGAAGACTCCTTAGTGGACCGAATTCCTATCTCGAATTGTCGAGGGAAATGAATTGAAGTGTCTGGAGGCGGAAGATCGGATTATGGGAGTGTGTGACTTGTATCGAAACATAGGCTATGCAGATCTTCTACCGAATGCTGCCACACTAAGGTATGTGTCTCCGCTCCAACTCTCCCCAACCTCATAATTGGGGTTTAAAACTTGGATATGAAAACACTTCCTATGAGGTGTTTTGGGGAATGCTTCCTATGGTCGAACTCATCCTTAAGGCTCCGTCTAATCCCATGCATACCCGAGTCACAGGCAGTTTCACCCCTTCAAACATATGGTTTTCAAAATGCATCCACTTCCTCTGCATTTGGTACGATGCGGAGAAACAACCGTCGGAGTAAGAGAACGATCCGGGGGAAGAGGAAGCCGAAGTTGTAACAAGTTAAGATCCCGCACAGGTACTGTTTCTCAAGAGTCTCGTATCTGTGGGTAGATACGACGCGTGTGTGGGATACGAGATCATCCAAGAAGCTTCTTGAGGAGAAATTTCTTAAGCTCACTCGGATAATAAGCTATTCCGTAGAATAACTCTCCGTTTTTCAAGGGTTCTCGCTTCGGGAAGTATCAGAGATTATTATGAAGTTACGACTCCTCCGGTTCCCCAATGGAATTTGTAAACGGAAATATTCGAGGATTCGCTTGAGCCGGCTGATAAGAAATCTCCACGTCCGATTCTACCGGGGGAGTGAGAAGTCTATCCCAATAACAAAAAAACCTGACCCGAGTGATCCTGTTTTAAGAGCAAAACTAGCCAAGGGTATGGGACACAACTACTACGGAGAACCTGCTTGGCCCAACGATCTCTTATATATATTTCCCGTAGTAATCTTAGGAACCATTGCATGTACCGTAGGTTTGGCAGTTCTAGAACCATCGATGATCGGTGAACCAGCGAATCCCTTTGCAACTCCCCTAGAGATACTACCCGAGTGGTATTTCTTTCCCGTGTTTCAAATACTCCGTACAGTTCCTAATAAATCATTGGGTGTCCCTTTGATGGCGTCGGTACCGGCAGGTTCGTTGACCGTGCCTTTTCTCGAGAATGTGAATAAATTTCAGAATCCATTTCGACGTTCAGTAGCTACAACGGTTTCTCCGATTGGTACTGCAGTAGCTATTCGGTTAGGCATCGGAGCAGCTTTACCCATCGATGGATCTTCAACTTCGGGACTATTTTAGGATCGATCTGGCACCAAAAAAAGCCGATCCTCCATGTGGTAAATAGTCGATCTGGGGTGGGATCGTTTCGATCCAAGACCCCCCCAGATCCAGTCAGATAACTAACTGTCTCCTCCTCCCGTGGCGTGATAAACAAACAAAGTTAACTCGTCTACCCCGATTCTTACCGATACCGATCCTCCACTGGTTTCGGTTTACCCCCTAAGGGGTAGAATGAGGAATGGGTTGGGAACTAGGTAAAATATATTTGAGTATTTACCCATCTTTTTTCCAATCAACATACGATTTGTTCTTGGGTAATTCTATATCGAAACGTTCCCATAAAGTTTTCAATACTTAATCTACAGATTTTCTTCCAAAGTTCTTGATTTTCTCTAAATCTTCCTGACTGTAATTCAGTGGGTCCCAGATCGTACGTATACCAACTCGTTTAAGACAGTTATAAGTCTTAACAGGCAATTCTAGTTGATCAATGAATGTATGTTTAAGCACAAACTCTCGCGTCGATTCATCCATATCGTTTGGAGGATAAGAAAAGTCCGTCGGATTGGAAGAATCCTCGCCACCTCCAGTAGAAGAAGTATTATTCTCCCCCATATGTGGAAAAGGAATGAATAAATTTGTTGAATTTCTATATTCCGATCTGCATAGCCGAGAATGTTTACGGTTCGAATCCGTATAGCCCTAATCTTTAGTGATGGGTCGGTCCCGTCCATCGCAGCGGAACTGATTGAAATTTCCTTTACGGGTTTACGCTAGAAGGGAGGGGGGGATTCATTAAGCCCCCACCTCGAGGGAAAACCCTATTCAAGCGAGCAAGGTAAAACCCTAACCTATTTGTTCTCTGCTTCCAAACCTCGAAATACAAATGATGTCGAATAAAGGCGCTTGCGGAGGTCCTCTCGGGAAGGGGTAAAGCAGCCCGTTACCTGTCATGTTGATATTATATATCTAAGTCGATCATCTCCATCGGGCCCGGAACGGGGACCCCCCCGCCCCTATCCGCGCCCTCCGCATCAGACTCGGGAACGATTTCGCCGCCCGCAATCCCGGCCAGTTCCCCGTATAACCGCTGCGTGTGATCGATATCTTGGGCAATCGGTTCCAAGAGTTGGAGCATCTGGGCTCCGCTCTCGGGCAGGGGGCCCTCGCCCCTATCCGCGCCCTCCCTCCTGGCACTGCCGCCACTTCATCTTTCCCTTTCTGTATCGGCCTGCGGCCCCGCCACAGTCTAAGTAAAAGAGAGATAATTCCCAGGGCAATCCCAACAGGAAGAAGGGAGTCATGGTGCCGGAGAACAGCCGCGGCAACTCCGAGGAGAAGAGGTAGACCCGGTGGTTCGCTAACCGAAGAGGCGCTTCCTCCTCCTGTTCCCCCCCCAGCTGGGGCTTCCTCTGCATCCACGGCCTGCTCTGTATGCGGGGCTTCCTCGATTCCGGGTTCATCTATGCCTGCGGCGGGGGCACCCGCTAAGGGATAAAGTGACTGCGCGGCCGCGGGGAGCAATGTTAACAAACGCCCGTGGTAGTATGCTAGCAGGCTCGCATACTCGGCTATCCGTCCTGAGTAATAAGACCGGAGGAAGGAAGGGCTTGAGCTTCCAACCTCCTCAAGCAGGGCCTGCGCAAGCTCTTCCGGCTTTGCCGCCCCGGGGCGGCCGGAAAGCACATCATTCGCCGTATCCACACCCCCTGCGCATTCAGAGAAGCTACGGATTAGGGGGAAAAGTACGCCGGGGGCAAACGTTGGGGCCATACCCCCGATTTGTTCCAGAAGGTGCTGGATCTCCCGCGTTTCCTCCGGCCCCAAGGGGTACCCCCCGGTTATAGCTTCGGCGATATGATTCCGCACGTGCGCTCCCAGGCTTACTGCAAACTCGTAGAAGTCCCCTCCCGCCGGAAAACGCCCTCCCGAACACTCCCTTGCAATATGATTTGCATCAACCCAATCGAGGGCTAGGGCAGCCCGGGCATCTTCTAAGGGTACATGTGCAAACTTTTCCATCACAGGAGCATGTTGTTGCCCCATTTCCTTAAGAAACGAAAGCCGCGGCTTTTCGCCGGTTAGCTCCCTATGCTTGAGCATTGCCAGATGCGTTACACCGCGCCGGGGGGAAAGATTGTGGGGGCTCCAGGGTGAAGAGGTGGGCAATAAGTTAGCCGTTCGGCCCTTCTGGGCGGAAGATCCAGAGGAATAGAACCTGTAAAGTGAATGACGAAAAAAATGACTACATAATGGTGTTGTGCGGTGGCAATAAAGCGATAGACCCCTTGTTTTTTCCGTATTTCTCCTGAAGCCACTCCATGAAGAAGAAGTCTCCCCTTCTGTGTTAGCTGAAGTGACGATAACCACCTTGAACTCTCAAAGATGCGCAAGGATCTCGAAATTCTCTTTCAGTTACGGAAGTTCCTTCGACGAAAAAGTTGTGGCCATTGAGAAATGAAATAGAATAGAGTTTCTCTATATTTCGACTGGATAATGGAAAGAGATAATCATACCGAGTTTCTCTGAAAATTTGTACGTAATATGCCCCCGCGAAACGCTCTATGCTAAGTAAGTGACATATGCTTTTCCCTCTGACTCTTGATTCAATAAAAATTTTTTGAATGGAAACGATTTTTTGGTTAAAGCTCTGCTTCACGTCTTTATGCGTTTTTGACCACGAGGATTCTCTATGGCTAATTTGACATTCTCGAGTAAATTAGGGGGTGCCCTTGGAACTACAATTATTTTACACGATCCAGGAACTTCCGGAATATGAGTGTGATTAGGTTTCGGTGACGAATCTTGACGTAATACATTTTTGTGATGAAAACGGAGTATACTTGAAGTGAACGTAAGCAAGCTGTGTGTTTTTTCGCGTGAATGAGAAACCATTTACTCTCCGCCGCGGGCTCTTATCGCTCCGTTCACTACGTGAACGGAAGAGCTAAGAAGAAACGCCGCCCGCCAGAAACAGAGGGGAAAGGGTTCCCGGGATATTTATGGCAGTTTGTAACTTTCGGTGAGAACGCGAAGCTCTGCTTGGTGGGAGCGGTGTACCACCATCCCCCTTAGCCCGGCATGCTTGATGGTGAAAACGCTTGGCGTTTTCTGTTTCATCCTGTTTCACCCGCCCGGTGAATCTGATCTATATACGGAATTCTCGTGCCATTTCTTTCTGGCACTCGACCTGTCGGGCCGGAGACCCTTGTGCCGATAGGCACTTCTTGTGCTATTTCGACCAAGCAGGCAAGCCGCATCTATGTACGGAATTTCCCGCAGTCGGAAGCAGATACTTGAAACGCGGAAAGGCTCGTTTTAAAGCTACGCTAGCCCTTCGTTGCCGCTTGGTTGTCTCCGTCAGGAAGCCGGTGTGGCAGCTAATCCTTTATCTCCAATCACCACCAAGTGGATTTCCACCAAGTTCTGAGAGCACCCCGCGCAGCGATGGGAAAATACTAGAGGTTTTTTCTGGTCTGCAGTGGATTATGACCTACACAGAGATCGTATATCAATAGGCTATCCCTTCGGTTTCCATATCCTATGCCCGGAAATATGATCGTATCACTCCGATCGAGTGCGGGGGAATCGTCGCCTCGGCCCGGTTTCGTGCTGATAAGCACTTTATCCCGGGAATCAGTCAACGGAATGGAACGTATCCGAGCGGAATAGGCCGATTGATACGGACATCGATCGGGCAAAAAAAGCAATCCCCCATTCAATCGCTTACATTCCCTATTCAATCGGTCCTGTCCGTTCCCAAACAAAAGCAAGCAAGCAAGCGGAGGCAAGCAAGCAAGCGGAAGCAAGCAAGCAAGCGGAAGCAAGCAAGCTTCACTTTCCCCAGGCAGAAGAAAATTAGCTAGGCTTTGCTTCTTGGAGGCGGCCCACGTACCTGCCGGATCTTTCTCGGAAGGAAAAACTAATAACCCCAATATTCATATCAGAAAATAGGAGATATATATGCCAATTGACCGTTTCAACCCTGATACTGTGACTTGGTTGGGATAGCTAGTACCCCACGGCAGCTAGTGCCACCGGGAAAAGCTAGTACCTTTAAAGTAAAGTAAAGTGCCACCAGCTACCACGCCACGCCACCAGCTACCACGTGCCACCAGCAGTCCTGATACTGTGACTTGGTTGGAAAAAGCTAGTACCACACTGACGATAGGGCACTGGTCCCACACTACGGGCACCCGAAGGAACAGCTAGTCCCACACTACGGGCACCCGAAGGATGCCCACGAAGGAACAGCTAGTCCCACAACAACTTCCCACGAAGGAAAAGCATATATAGTTTCTTTCCCCACTTCTAAAGTAAAGGCATCCTCCTATTTTCAAGCCTCATCTATATACGAAATTTATGGCACTCTTTTCGCATAAAGATCTTATCTTGTCGGAGTGAGAAATGGCATTTTCTAGAGTTCAGAAGGGCACTAATCAGAGTTCAAAAGGGCACGCACCTTAAATGAAATGTGAGCGTCTCCTCATGGCCCCTAAAGGTTCCGCCCCTCGAACCCTTCCTGGCCCCTAAAGGTTCCGCCCCTCGAACCCTTCCTGATGCCCGGATTCGCCAAGCAAAGAGAAATCCGATTCCCGGCAGCTCTCAATAGCCCGATTCCCGGCAGAAAAGGATCATCCCTCATACCTTCCCGCATAAACAAACGAACCAGCTCGACCCGAAACTGGAGAGAACTTCGGCCTGGAAGAGAATGCCCAAAGACCTGTCCCGACTTGCCGGGGGGAACGGGTCTGAAGGCGGGGAAAGAAAGTCGGGCTGTCGCCCTCCCCATCCGCTACGGGCTGCTGTAACGCTCGCTGAGAGATCTCGTTTAGTAACCTGTCCTTAAAGCGGGTAATAAAATCAGCTCCCGTGATGCGTCACTCCAACTCTGACCCGTATGCCGGGGGACCTCGTATGGTATGGAGCAGAAAAACAAAAAACCGGGAACCCTGTTTTCCTGCAAAGCCTAGCTAATCCTTCTATTATACTCAATTCTGTGGGAATCCAGAGCTATGCTATATCGTTCCATCTCGCAACATTCCGTGTAGTGCGGGATTCGAACCCCTACTGGTAGCGGTAGCTCCAATTTAGCCTTCAGTGCTTCCGTGGGACCCGTATATTGGTGGAGCCCTTATCCATACTAGTAGAAAATCGAATCTATTCCTCATGGTTTCGCATCATCATCTATTTAAATACCAAGAGAAGTATGAAGCTAATTTTGCCCATAATTGCCATCTGTGAATTTGGTATGTATAGGGCTTTTAATTCCCGGCAGGGGCTACTGAATTTGAAGTAGAGGCAATTTGAGAGGTAGAGGCCTCATCACCTCCGCTAGTCTTTATTTCAGGAAAAGATAGAGATAGAGAGAAAGATCCTTTCAAATAAAAGAAAAAGGTACGTGGGCCGCCTCCAGCAAAGCCTAGCTAATTCTTCTAATACTCAATTCCGGGAAAGATCCTAAGGCGCGTAGGCTACGCTAAGACTTCTATAATACCCAATTCTTGAAAAGAAAATAAAGGGAATCGAAGCGAAGCATAGCTAAGACTTCTATTATAACCAATTCTTTCTTTTCTTTGGGAATCGAAGCGAAGCATAGCTAAGACTTCTATTATAACCAATTCTTTCTTTTCTTTGGGAATCGAAGCGAAGCCTAGCTAAGACTTATCTCTTCTATAATACGCAATTTGATGGGAATCCAGAGCTATATCGTTCCATCTCGCCAAGGGTTACGTGCTTGGCACTTCAGAGGATTTGAACCCCGCCATCTAATGGTAGCTCCAACGCTATCAGTGCTTCCGGGAGAGGTAAAAGAGCAAGGAAAAAGGTTCCTGCAAGGGAAGAGAAAAGCAGAGGTTCATAAAGCGAAGGCAACGTCGTACACGTTGTGACCATCTTGTACGAGATGGAAGACGCATCGACATTATGCCATATGAATCGCGAATTCATAAGACCCATTCTCAGAGTCCAATGACTTGAACTCAGAGATGGTCATGCCAGCGCGCTTGACAAGGCGCTTATACTGCTTAGCTACCTGCCGGGGAGCTTATTACTAAGTCATCTCCTAAGATAGCATAGTCAAAGAACCATCCTCTATTCCCTTCTACGTATGCCGCCTCCACAGCGGTCACCTTATTTATCAAGGCTACCCGGACCCAGGACGTCATGAGGGTACATGATCATCCATTCCCGGACCTAGAGTACTCAGATTTCTTCAAGTTATTACTAAAAGGGATCACCGCTTTCAGCCAACCACGGAATTGGCAATAGTAGGGAGGAATCCGCCCCTGTACCTCCATTAAGAAGGCAAGCACAGGGAGACCGAGCAAGGCCAGGGAGACCGAGCAAGGCCAGGGAGACCGAGCAAGGCCAGGGAGACCGAGCAAGGCCAGGGAGACCTTTCCTTGAATTTCAAGGTTAATTCATATACTAAAATACTCTCTTAAGTAACGAAGAAGGATTGAACCTCACTATGAAGGGATTTATTGGGTGTAATCGCACTATGAAGGGATTTATTGGGTGTAACCGCACTTCGTGGACCTAGTTCCATCCCGCAACATGTAGTTACGTGCAACGCACTGAAGGGGATTCGAACCCGATATCTCCAATAACGCTATCAGTGCTGGGTGGATAAAACCAATATATAGGCTACGCTCTGATCCATACTAGAAAATTGTGTCTATTCCGAATGTTTTCGAGCCTTTCAATGAAAAAAGGCCAAAGCGAGCAATCGTGACTCTGCCAACTGAAGTGAGAGTCACTTCGAGCAATCGTGACTCTGCCAACTGAAGAGCAATCGTGAATCTTTGTTTTTGTTGAGAGTCACTTCCAGCAATCAAGCCTTCAAGCAAGCAGAGCCTTCCGAAGAGGACTCGAACCTCTGCGAGAGTAACATGAGAAAATGCCTCTCCATCGCCTGAAAAGATCCAATCTAACATCTCTAGGAGTCTAGTTTCTAGAATTCTCTCTGAAACGGTCTGAGTTCCAATATCAACAACCGAGAACGCAAAGGGTCTGTCGTGAGACATCACCTCATTGACCACTTCTTTTCTTGGGCATCTATTCCGTCAGTAGAAATAGCAGTGAAAGTAGCAGTGGAAGTAGCAGTAGAATCCCCCGCGCGATCGTAGTTGTCTGACATATACCAATCCAAGCTCAGAGTAGGACCTGCTATTATAGCTTCATTTGGCTCTGAACCCTGTGCTATTACAGTGGTTTCCTCCTCAGCTACTACTGTTGAATTTCTCTCTGGATTAGATGGCAAAGACTCTAATATTTCAGTGGAATTTCTCTCTGCATTAGATGGCAAAGATTCTAATATTTCTGTTATAGTAACTGGAGGATCATCGGAATACCTGCTTCTGAAGTAACTCCTAGTTACTTTGATAAATGCGGTCACGTAAACCAACGACTCTATTAGAGTATCGGCATGATTCATCACCCTGTTGGCCTTGCCAGGAACGCATTCCAACACATATGATGTTTCGTTTAACATATTACCACATTGGTTCTTTGCTGCCGTCCCTAGCTCCACTACCTTATCTATCATATCTTGATTATTCGTTACAGTCGAAGACAACTCCTGGATTAGTTCAGTCATTTCATCCTCCAGTTCTACCTGCTTACTCATTATTTTGGACAGCTTTCTATATATAGCTGATTTAAACAGTTCTAATGAGTCTGAAGGTTCAGACATATTTGAATATATTATGTACAGTACCGCCCCTGCTGCTGCTACCAGGCCTGCCCACTTTATGTATTTGATATAATTGGCATCTTGAGGGGGATCTTGAGGGGGTGTTATCACTATGATTGGGTCATCCTCTACTTCCTATAGAAGCCAAAGACAAACCCACTGAAAAGCAACAGGAAGGCACGAAGGAAGATTCTGCCCGCAGCGAGCCATCAAGCCTAAAAGAACGTAATGGGCCCTAACAGAATCGATCAGCAAAGCATCTCTTGATGAGGAACAGAAACTTCCCGGGTCAGATAATGTATGGTTAGTCGAAGCGGAAAGGCGTAGAGACGATATCCGGAAAAAGGGTATTGAAATGGAAATTGAAATTGAAACAACCCGGCTGAACAAAGAAAAGAGATGGATGCATGGCTTTCAGATGGAAGGCCTCCGGATCCAATCGAAGAACAAGCAACCAGTTCCCGGCGTCAACAGATGGACAAAGAGAAGATATAGATATATCTAGAAAAGATATAGATAGAGAGAAAGAGAAGATATAGATATATCTAGAAAAGATATAGATAGAGAGAAAGATCCTAAAGCACGTGAGCAACCTTCAAGAAGATGAGATGATTCCTCTATATAACCAATTCTGTGGTATGGTGTGGGAATCAATCCTTTACGTGCACTGAACGGGATTCGAAGTAGCTCCAATAACGCTATCAGTGCCCCAATACGGAGATTTCGTATATAGAATGGCAGAACTATCACTTTCCCAGTGAAAAGGGGTTGGCTCACATTTCTCCAAGCAATTTGGAACACTCCTGTCAATTCATTCTCTGAGCTTGGCTTCGCTTCAACTGGTTGGCTGCGTACAATTGGGCCTGATTCGCCACACAACATAGTAGGCCATGTTTCTGGAAGCAATAGATCTGTTACCTGCGTAAGCGAACCAGTGGGAACCGAGTACCGAGTTGATTGTATTGAGTTTATTCGCGCTTGCAGCCTTGCCTTTGGGAATATGTAAGAGCGCAAAAAAACCAAGGAAAGCCCCTCCCCTTTAAATAAAGGTTTTGTTGCAATCTACAGTATTTGTCAAGATCAGCGTCGAGAGTCATTTATTCAGCGGATAAGTACGCCGAGGATGATAGGACGTAGCCCAGTAAGAAATCTGCGCCTACTCTTGTGCCCAGTGTTTGATGTGGGAAGCAAAACACAGTGGAGATGCGAAGTTTTCTTTCCTTTCGTTCATGCTCAGTTTCAGCTTCGCGGTTCCATCCGTCTTTTCATTCTCCAGCTACAGGACTTCCCTGAAGCCGCCATAGCTCAAAATCTTATTCAATTTGTGGGTATTCAATTTGTGGGTTAGAACCCCAAACAACCCGCTCTCATCGAGGAGACGCTATTCATCGAACCCTCCTACGCCCAACGAGAAGGCCTCGGTGTAACCGATTTCCATTTCATTAATTACCATACCGTTCTTGACTTGACACAGCCTACAGCCCCACACTGCAGTGCTCTTGCAAAGTGTTCATGCGGTTCGTTTGATCTGTCTGTGCATAAGACACGTGTTCGTGTCATCTGTCCGGTCAGTGACTCCGTTCCATGATGTGCCTGCCTTGTTGGCCGGCTCCTTGGGTTTAATAGGCGGCCTATGCGTCCGTCCGTCCGTCCGTCCTATAGTACCTGTCACAAGTTAATTCGTTCCTTCGGATACTCGACCGTTAAAGGAGAGGGACACCTCGACCAGACCAGCGGGGAGGGGAGCACTTCTTTATTGATTCCTCGAATCGGATCCGGGAGCCTCATTGAAGCCCCGTAAATCACTCGCACTTACGTCCAAAACCTCAATCGAAGGGGACTTCACTTCACATAAAAATGTCTATCAAGCAGGGAGTACGGTGGGATTCGAGACAACTCTTTCGGCATCTCAGTAACGGTCGTTGGCCAATGAAAGAAACTTCCCACGCCAATTAGCAATCATAGGAACACGAAGTGACCAAACAAACGTCCTTATCTCGTTCCCATTGGCTCGTGGCGTAAGTGGTTGGAGCTCGGCCCTTCTCTGTAGGCAGGGGGCGTAGGAATACCGCATCCTCTTCTCGTATACACCAACCAATTTCCTTCTATTATACGAAATTTCCTACTTTTCACCAAGCTCCCTGCACCTGCCATAGGAACCTTGGTTTGCAGGCCATAGGTTGGTTTGCAGAGGGAACACTCTGCGCTCTCTCTGCACTTCCTATGGGTTACTGCAGGAGGCGGGGGCTCTCGCCACCGTACGCCTTGGGAAAACCAGGAAAAACAACAAAAAAATCATGGTGTCCTGAAACATTCCCCACTGCACTGCCTCCGGCGGCTCTCGTAGCACTGGACACTGAGAGGAAAAATTTCCGGGAAAACAAAAAAAAACAGTGTGTCCTGAAACACTCCCCACTGACACTCTCGTTGCACTGCACACTGAGGGGAAACCCAGAACTCTCTCTGCACTGCCAGGGCTGGGACACCCTGAACTCTAGACAACTAGCTTTGGAGGCTGGAAGCCTTCACTCTAGGCACTGAACTGTCTCCGGCGGCTCTCTCTGCACTTGCTTTGAGGGCTTTAACCTTTCACAAAGATTTGCACTGAACTTAGGGGCGTTTTCTGTAGTTACGCGTTTTCTTTCTCTACCTTCGGAATTGGCCTAAAAATGCGAAATTTCGTATATAGATGCGAAATCACCCCCAAAGAAATTTAGAGGGTGAAACAAAAAACGCAAAGCTAAAAAATATTTTCTTTTTTCGAAGCCGGAACCTCCAAACAAAGTACGTAGAAAGCGCGTAGCGCTTTCGTGGGACCCCCATCGAGGTCCAGGGGACCGGGCTTGATCTTGATGGATTCCGTTATTTCTCCGTTTAAACGTAAAATGCCTTCAAAAACCCCAAGGTTTTATTCGTCCAATAGTGGTAGTGGCAGGCAAGAAAGAAACCTCTCCCTGGCAGCGACTTGGATTAGAGAAATTGGTCTAAGCTTTTCATCAGCCACTTATTCCTCGACTTCCCCCTGCGCCTATTATGCTTTTTCGCATAAAATACTTGATCCTATTCCTCGCCTATCTGTAGTGAACAAAGCTATAGTAAACTAATAGCTGATCTAATCATAAAATCATCAACTAGAGGGATCGCTCGCCCGTGAAAAGCGTCGATTTTGAGCAAAAAAAATAGACTTCTTATTCTCCCTACGCTACTATGCTTGGCCACTAACCCACTAGAAGGATTTTGAAACTGAGATGCCCTTAGCTCGGAAGCAGCTAATCCGGCCTGAAGACTTCGTTCGCGGCTTCCTCACTATACGGTGTGGTTGTTTCAGTTTTATCCGTCTATTCGGGGGCCTTCATTTTTTGTGAAAAATTCTGAAATTTCTTGAAAAAAAAGTTTTTAATTTTTTCAAGAAAAATTTCAAAATTTTCACTAAAATTGAGGCGCGGCCCTATGGCGAGCAAAGGCCAGCAAAGAGAAGTGTAATTTGGTAATATAGATGGCCCTTCGGGCGAGCAAAGAGATGTTCTATGGCGAGCACGAAAGAGATCGGCTATGACGAGCAAATAGAAATCCCTAAGAAATTTCCAGCAGAGAAATGGCTAGGGCAAGCAAAGATAAATCGCTCAGTGCCTTCGGCAAGGTCAGTGCGAGAGTGTGGGCGAGCCCACGCGGGCCCAGCATTCATTCCTTTTATCACGTATATAGAACGAATTGGCCATTTCGCTATAGGTCCGAGTCTCATTACCACGCTCACGACAAACCTAAACTTCCGGAGATTTAGATTTGAAAAATACGATTTTTCGCCTTTACTGCCCTTTTCTTTCAGGATTCGCCGCTGCTTACTAAGGTTCCTCGTTTCGGCACAGTGCCCAGACGCCCAACCCTTTCCCAGCCATCCGAGCCAGAGAAGCCAGTGCCGCCCAACCCTTTTATGATTTTGTTTTTGAATACAAATTAAGGGTTTGAAGAGTTTAAAAACCTTTTATGATATTTTTTTTGAAGACAAAATAAGGGTTTTAAGACAAATCCCAATATTGATTACTGAAACCAATCTCCCATTCCCAATATTGATTGCAGAATCCAATCTCCCATTCCCAATATTGATTGCAGAATCCAATCTCCCATTCCCAATAAGGAAGGGCAGGCTATTCATTACAGATAAGGCTGGCAACCAATAAAAGGGCAGGCTATTGATTACAGAAAAGACAGGGAAAGCAGGCTAAGCAATTTTCTACGTTCTGGGGCTTGAAATTTCTGGCAGAAAATTTCGTAAATAGAAGGGTTCCCTTCGCGGTCGAGTTCCTGCCGGTACCGTTCCTGTGTTGGTCGCGGCGCTCGGGGTTTATAGGTATCGGTCCTCGACCTCACTCAAGCTCGTATCAATCGATCGAATGAAGCATATTCGGAATAGAATGGTGGGAAAGAAGAGATGCGGAAATACTCCACCCTAGGCTGCGGGTGCATGAATCCATGAATCAATCTATCTGCTGAGAATGCAAGTGAGAGAAACGAAAATACAAAGATTGAATATTGAAGAAAACCCCGGCGGTTATCGATGATGGAAGGCAGCGAACGAAGCTCGCTGTTCGGAGTGGAGAAGGAGCGCTGCAAAGAAAGCCACTTTCCAGAGTGAAAATAGTTTCTTCTCTTCGTTCTCACTCAGCAATTTGACTTTGAAAATACGACTTCTGAGCATTTGCCGCAAGTTTATTGGGCATGAAAAGACTCTATTTCAGTGAGGTCAAAGGCCTAACATGAGATCAAAGGCCTAGCAAGTAAATAAGCATGGGAAAGGGCACGGGGCGGTTCCTCGGCCTTGGGTTTAGGCTTCGCTGATAATAATTTTCTACACCCCTCGAGAAGGAAGGCCGAATAGGGGGCCAAACTCTCAGAAGTTTAAACTATTACTAAAAGTATGCGGCATCCGGTATGTATGGCTAACCCCTGCTCCAGCCAGCCTCCACTGACCGATTAATCAATCCACGGCGGCTATCGAGTCCAGGATCAACACGAAGCAACCTTCATCTGAGATCCACCACGAAATCGAGATCAAAACTTCTTTCTACTTGGCCGGCAATTCAACATCATACGGAAATCTGGAAAATCGAGTCTTACTATTGACTGTTTGACCGGTGAAAAACTGATATGCTCGCGAGCACTTATCTATTCCTATTGATTTTGTTAACCGGATAAAGAAGCTGTGATCGAACAGTCGATGTTCGATCTTCCTCTTACGGCACAAGTCGCTCTTCGATCTTCCAGCCCAGCATCTTCTCTGTCTCGCCGGGTTTTTTGAAAGAATGCCGAAAGAATAGGGCACTCGACGCTGCCTAGAGTGGAGAGGAACCTTCACGGGTCACTTTGACTTACAGAAAAAAAAAGGATGATTTACCCGAGTTCCCGACTTAGGTAGCTTGATTTCCTTTCCTTTCTTTCGCTTATTCGTGATATCCCCCGAGGATCTCACTCAACGCTCGATACATCACATTTGCATTTGGGAGCCAGAAGAACGGAAATCCAGAGCGTAGCTGTAGGAACAGCCCTATCGCGTAGCTATGGCTTCCCCCCGGGAATCCATAGCTACGCGATGGCATTCAAGGCTTGCAGGCTGGCATGCATTCAAGGCTGCTTTACCCGCATTCTTTTCTTTTAGGCAAGGTTCTTCAGAGAGCGAAGCGCAGCGAAGTGAGGGATCCATCGATATGGAGCCCTCACAGAGCGTAGCGGTTCAATAAGGGTAGGGATGGCATGCAAGGTAGGGTAGCAAGCAAGGCATCCGAGGATTGATGCAAGCTTTCCTCACCAATACCCAATGGTTTGTTTGCAGGCAGGCTGGTCATTTCATTTAATGCGAGGACTTCTTCCAGCAGGAAAGAAAGCAAGCAGTTGAATGGCCTAGGACTTCCTCATACTGTTTATTAGTGGTCTTATTTGGCTTCAAGGTCAAGGTAAATAGAAGCACACAAAGAGCGAAGCGAGGGATTCCCTAGTCGGGAAGCCCGAGTGTAGCGATGCCATGCATGCCAGCATTAATAATGGTAGGCGGTAGGACAGCAAGCAATAATGGTTTGATGCAACCAAGCCAGCTATAACTTGTATGCTAAGGGTAGGGGCCAGCAAGAATGAATGGTAGGCCTGCAACCAATGGTTTTATCCAGGGCATGCAAGTAATTTCCCCAAGGACTCTTTAAACCTCCTAAACGGGAGGGGAATTGGGAAGAGGTTCACAAACATGCATTTTACCCCACGATCCATTAGCAGAAATACCCTTTCCAAGGATTTAACCAACCCTCACCAATGTTGTTTTATCCCAGCATGCCGATAAGCCAATTATTCTTTTAACCCCCAAGCCAAGGTTTAACTGGTGGGGACGGATGGAATAGTCTACTTCAATAAGAGGGATTACTCCCAGAGCTCTAGGAGGGCTTGCTTCACTGATCCCTACACACCCCTTTTAACAGGATTCACTCCCCTTCGCACACCTATACCGCAAAGAAGGATTTACATCAGTAGAGGTATAGCTTTGCACTGGTATTAAGAATTCAATGTGCAGAATAGGTGGGAGACTATAAAGCAGTAGCGCCAGCTACTGTGGAGTCACAATATGAGTGAAATACCATCCCACCCTTTTGCGTAATAGGAACTGCCATGAATGTGGAAGACTGCGGAAAATAGACAAATTAGATCACAAATGCCTTCTAGAACTAGAAATTTCTTATTCCAACGAGTAGATTCAAGTTTATTCGTTCAGATATACGAGAACAACAAACGAAACACTTTCAGCGAAGAAATTGTAACTAAAGGTAGAACATTTTGTACATCTGATGATAGCTCTTCCTCTTCCGAATTGGGGAGCATGACTCAATCATTAGAGGACAATATTTCCGACTTGAAGGAGATATCTTCTTCTTTAAAGAGGGAAGGGCAACTGCGGGAAGAGCACATTACGGAAACAACCCGTATATGCAGCTACCTCACGAACCGAGGTCTACCGGATCTCAAGTGGGTCGTCGAAGACGCAGCCCAAGCAAGAAGCCAGCAGAATGGAGGGGTTGACCCAAACGGTCAACAAGTGCAATCTGTGTTAGAAATTCTTCATCGTACACAGAACGCCGTCAATCTCCTCACAGGCGACGAACAAACCTTTCCCTTTCTTGACAAGAATCCGAGAAAGAGAAACGCGCCGGGGGAAGGCGAGGCTCGCGCAATGGAACTAAATGACCTCCTGGAAAATCGCGTCATCCTGGCAGTAAGCGAAACTGTCGACGCTTATCGAGGGCTAGTGGCAGCTACAGCGAATCCAATTACAGATGATGATTCGGATTCGTCCGGAGATTCGCCTACAGACATGGATTCAGCGGCTGCTGGCTCAGATCCCGGAGAATAGGATGTAAGTAACTTAGTGCAACATGGAAAATTCTCCCAAATAAAGTCATTTTTAATCTCAAAAAAGATTCATATGGCCTCTAAACTCTCTCTAGTTATAGTTCCTTTTAGTACTACCCGGCAATCAAATTTCTTCTTTCCTAGGCCTTACGTGGCGCAGTAACCTCAGCGTATAAATGATACGCACCTTTGAGTCCTCGAACCTCTGGAACTAGAGTAGGCCTGTACTACCTTTTGGAAAGGGCTATTGGCTGGAAGTGGAAGAAGCAGGTTACTAAAGGCTCCTTTTACCTCCATTTCCAGCGAATGAAAGGAGCAGGTGGGGCTCGGCTCCATATTAGGAAATGGTTAAAGAAGTCTAGCCTCTTAAATGCCATAAGGAACTGAAGGTAAGCCCGGGAAGGGGGGAAAGTATTTAGTGAAGAAAATTTGACACCTATGCACCCGGTGTGGGCTTTGGGGGGGCATCGCTGCGCGCCTCTATTCGCGCCTCTACTGAAATTTCATTGGAACCCTGATCGTGAGAGGTACTGGCTTCGAAGGAACTAGTATCCCCAGGAGGAACACTGTTGCCCTCTAAGAAAAGAATATTGTCATGAAGACTAATAGGTTTTACCGGAGATACCGCCTGTGACAAGCATGTAGTATTACTACTCCCAGGGGAACCTATTGGCTTAGAAGTATTTCCACTGTCGAGTGAGGGGATTGAATCCGAGCTTGAACCGGAGACCTCTGCAGCGGATTCATAGTGTGTTTCGGATTTGGTAAAAATATCTCTTAGGATATCCAAGACAATGGTAGCCCCATGTGCAGCAATGACGGGAACTAGTATTGTATATACTAGAAGAGTATAGTGCAGAAATGTAGTAGAATCGAAGATGACTTCTAACCCTAAGGTACTATTCATCATATCCATATTTAGTTGTAGGTTCGAGATATTAACCCCCTCGAGATCGGTCTGAGTGCCTATATCAATTGGCTCAGCAACAGCTTCCGTTTGTGTTTCTGCATCAGCAACTGAAGCAGGTGGATCCCTCCTTTGTTCGTGATTAACTATAACAATTTCTCCGTCTTCTCCCACCACATAATCTTGACCTATCCTATCGCGGTCAAATAAAAAACGAAGCCCCGCAACTATGACAAGACCACTTGTCAATGCATCAAATTGGCGATTCGAGGGTGTTATTGTTGGGTTTTCTAACAACGATTGGGCAACACAGCCGGCACGCACCAAACCCATGAGGACATGCCTCCCGGTAATGCTCAGAGTTCTCATGCTTTGTTCCATCTCCTCCTCGGGCAAATCGTCGGCGTGGTTCACCACATTTATCAGAATATTAGCACCGGCTTGATTTAGAGTTCTCAAGCGATGTACCGCAGACGTTATCGGGTCAACAAGGTCTTGCACCGCGAACGCGAGATTACTATCGTCCGGTGGTGACCTCCCCCTGAAATAGACTAACGCAATAGCGATTCCTGCGAAAATGCATCCCCAAACTCTTGGTTTCTTATACCAGGGGACCACAGCTTCTTTCTCCTCCGCCTTCGCTTCTTCTTCCTCTTTTGTCTTCTCTGCTTCTTTCTCCTTTGTCTTCGCTTCCTCTTCCTTTGTCTTCTCTGCTTCTTTCTCCTGCATGCCCTTCGATTCCTCCTGCATGCCCTTCGGCGAGGACTCATCCTTTATGTCAACCACCCCATCCGAAACAGATTCGTTCACACCCACCAGGGAATGGAGGTGATATTGAACGTAATCAACTAGTGATCCGTGAGACCCTGCATCAAACATGTGTGATAGGACTAATATCGAGAGATATGGCAATGGAAATACGACTATTCCTAGGAGAATGACTCGTAACCAGGGATGCAGTAACCTCCAACGTGCAAGTATTAGTACTACCATAGGCGTAATCACCACACTGAATGGGAGAGCATAGTAAGAGGTATTACCGGCCAAGTTTCCATTTGTGTTGGATAAGTAGGCCTGATTGAAACCTAATTTGTTGAGATAAAGGAGTGTTAATGAACCCAGGCAGAGTAATGCCAAAGCAGGGTTCAGACCTAGAATCTTAAGGTTTCCCTTGATTCTTTCCGTTTGCCCTTTGATTTCAGTAAAATAACCTTTGGGACCTTTGATTGGTTTCGTTTGGAACCCTTTAAACCTCTCAAATACGTTAGCCCAGCCTTCTTTTGACTCCATTCTCGTTCCTTCAGTCGGGGAAGAAACCATGTCACGTGCTACTGGTTGTTCCGGTGGCTGCAATGAGTCAGTCTTTGGAGCTGAAGAAACCATGTCACGTGCTACTGGTTGTTCCGGTGGCTGCACTTCTAACGTCTTTGGAGCAAAGGGTTGCGATGGTGTAAGCCCATCGGGTTCTAGCCTATCGGGTTGCACTGGTTTCAACATCGGTAGCTCTGGTGGTAGTTTGACTGATGAGCCGGGAAGATAAATTGTTGCGTGTTTCGGAAGATAAAGTGTTACGTGTTTCTTCTTTTTAGCGGGACCCGAAGACAAGGAAAAACAGCATGCTAAACAAGTGAATAACGAGGTTGAATTACCTACTAATTGGTGACCCTCTTGATGCGGGCAATTTGGAACGCTAATTAGAATTTGATCTTGTTTTTTCCGCCCATTCCTAAAGAAAGGTTTGCGTTCAGCAGTGCGTATTTGAAACTTTTCCAAAGGTTTCTAGTTCTACCCGCTTCGGAACTTGGCGGCTACAGCGAAACCTAACGGTTTCAACGGCATTGCCTCCCGGGGTCTGGCTGTTCAGCTCTTTCTGTTTCGCAAGATGGTGAAGTGGGGCAAGATTCAAAGTGGCTGGCAAGAGCGCCGCTTCTCTCTCCGTGGGCATTGGCCCAGTCAACGCTATTGTCCAGTAAACCTTTCATAGTGGTGGGCTGGGCGAGCTAGGTAAGTTGGCTTGCCTGATGGGAAGTTTGAATGGTCGGATTTAGGCTAGCCTTGGAGGGATTCTATAGACCGAGAGGTCGGCTATCTATCGTAGGCTTCAACTTCCGGCTGGGCTGCTTATTGTACGACGGTAGTTACGCGGTAGTATTCGCCTCCACCTCCTTCCAGCCAGATAGTGATGATCGATAACGGTCCGTTCAATCGGGAAAGCTGAGGCTGTAGAGGAAGAATTTTACGAATTCAAAGCTTGCTTGCTTGCGAAGATATCAGCACCAATCTTCAAGACTGAAGTTGGGGGAGCTAATGGCTCAGCTCCACTGCAGCCTCCTCTAAGCTCTGGTTGCAAAGACTGGAGAGGATGGCTAGTTCTTGAGCCATCTTTGCCACCAGTGCTCGCTCGTTCCTCATCTTGTTGTGCGTGAAAGCGTTTTGTGCGCGTTCATCTACCAAATTCTCTCATTATAAGAAAAAGTCCATACCATAAAGGGGGTGGTTCCCCGCCCTAGCTAGCTAGGGGCATAGAGATTCAGCTTGGAAGGTTGATTCGTACATAATGGTTAAGGCGAGAGAGGCAATAAAGACCCCCCTAAACTAAACTAAACTAAAGGGATTGGCTGCATCTCATTCCTGCGCCTGCCATTCGGTCAGCATGCCAGTGTGGTAATTAATTACCGAAGATGGAAAAAACCTGAGGGTACCGCGCGAATAAGAAGAAATAAACTGGATGGCCGGTATTAACAGTAAGTATTTGTCAGTGCATTTACCATTGGGTTTGCTTCAAGCCCATAGCAGCCATTTTAGGTTCCGTTTGCTCTAACAGAAGCAATCGATTGTTAGCAGATGACATTTCGATTATTCTTTGTCCATTCCTAGCCGCCTACCGTTCGATAGGATTTGATGATAGCTGGAAAGGCTTGTCCCCGTAGCGAGGGATCCTTCCTTGGGGAAGTTTCCTCAAACACCCGGCGAAAGCGCTACGCGCTTTCTCGGACCTTCTTCAACGACCGCGCAGATTTCAGCGAATTGCCAATTTTTTTCAAATCTTTCTACGGAATAATAAGCGAAGTAGGAAATCCCTGTCCATCACTAAGCACGGTTTTCTCGCTCTCGGGCGGGGGAAAATGCGGGGTTTGAGGGGAGAGGGGAGGTTTCGTGCGTAGCGCTTTATCCCTTAACTGGAGGCTCACTGAGAAATTTGAGGTTACAGAATGGCGTCGAGTTCCTGGCAAGGAGAACCAGGACAGGTCAAATAGAGAATTGAGTAATTAGAATGGTTCGCGTTGATCGATCACCGAGGGGCGAAGCCAAGCTCCCTACCGATGGAACAGAAAGCCACATGCATGCGGCCTTTGCACCCATCGTGCCAACCAACGTAGCAATCAACGACGAAGGGCGAAGCGAGGAACAGGCAAGAAAGCAGCTCGCAGCATTAAAGGAAAAGGGCGTTTTTTTGCAGATTGAAACGCGAACTGACCTTAGGGGCTTGCTTGCTAGGCTTGCTTGCCGACTCCTATTTCCCATGGAAAAAGGCTAAAAAACTCGAAAACCTTTGAACTTGACAAAAGCTGCTTGCTTTTCGGAAATTTCGTATATAGAATGGCTTGCCTGCCGGGTGGGACAACGCGCTAGTGGCCAAGGATGGGGTTGGCGGGACGAACGCTAATGGCCACCTGGCAAGCGAAAAAAAGCCAATAGACCGAGCTGCCTGCAGGGGCGGATAAAGGTTGATGGGTCCACCAAAGCGAGGAAGGGATATAGGGTAAGAATCAATTAACATCAAGTGCCGCCTGCTCTAGCCCTTCAATTCAATTCAATTCAATTCAATTCAATTCAATTCAGTTCAAGGAGGTGTTATTGTGGTAAAATTCTGGTCCATTTTCCCATCCCGAATAGTAATAAATAAAAATAATAATAATAATAATAACAATTGCACGTAGTAGGGATTTATCCCGAAGTTGGTAAGTGATAAGATCACGCGAACCAAACGTTCAATTCGTTAGGGGGTCGATGGGTGATGGGGACGGTTCCCCAACACTCAACCTGGGCAATCTCGCATCAGTTGAGGACTCCAGCAGGCGAACCCGCGGAGTTCTTAACAACTGACTTAACATGTCATAGATGCGAAACATCAGACTAAACCGAAAGGTCGTCCGAAGCTTCTCCCGCGAGGGGGATCGCGGTACTACGATCGGTGTTAGCAAGATGTCCAGAATAGACTGGCCTTCAATTCGCATCATGTGGAATTTAGTAAGCTGCCCTAACCACGCTTTGAGCCATGGTGTAAGGACAAACCGTTCCATAATCTCTGGAGGGACTCGAGGGTCTAACTCCGGAAGAGAGAACTCTTCCTTCATCATCTGCTCAAGCTTCTCCTCTAAGAGCCAATCGAGCTGCCGAAGACGGTCGTGGTCCACCAGTTTCTTACGAAACTGGGAGAACCAGAACTGCCAAGGCAGCGGGAAAGGTCCACGTGGACTAGTTAATACTAGCCACAATCGCTTCCATCTCCTCGACCGCTTATCTAGTGCCGACGAACACCAGACGTTCCGATCGAGCAAAGATAGTACACGATAACCGGCACCCGCTAGGCGAAAGAATTCCGAGAACCGAGGGTCTCGATATTCCCTGATCTTCTGAGCCAAGGAAGACACCATTACCAGATTACTCTGGGTAGCGGCAATCTCCTTGAACTGCAGAACGGTCACGTCCCGATTTGAAAGAATCAGTCTCTTGGCAAACTCATAACTAGAGTCTACCGAGATGAGAGAAACCTTCTTACCGATTTCGACGCCAAGGGCGGCGCAGGTAGCCGAGTATTCCCTAGCCACCTCGGGATCACCGATGACTATGTCATCGCCGAGAAGGGCGTAATTGGAAAACCATCGGGCCAACTAGGCTGGCAGAGAACTGAACCACCAGGTGGTGACACAGCGAAAAATGAGGAGTACATCCCTAAAGGTTGTCCAACCCGAAAGCGGACAAACTTCGAGACCGTACTACCCTTTTCCTTATAGGAAAACGGGGTCAGAAGCATAGCGACTGACCACGCATGGGAGAAGTCATAGCCAAAGAGATGATTTAATAAAATCATCTGAATGGATGCTGGAAACCGATCCGTGGCGGACTTCTTTATCCCGAAGTTGAGCATGCCTAAGGCTAATCCAATTCTTTGCGATAGAAGGAAAAGGAAAGCAATAAAGAGCAAGTCGGCCAGCCAATCCAAAAATCTGGGGATGGGTGGGAGCGAAAGCCTGGCGCCAGGCGGCGGATTCAGAAAAAAGCTGATGAAGCCTTCCCCGCTCTCCTCCGCAGGAACCAGCCCTGCGCGTGTGGCCGACGGGAACTCCATACAGAGTGACGGCCTTGATGTGGCTATGGAGCTTAAGGTTTGGAAACGGGTCAATCCCTTTCGAGCCAACCAACTGGTCACCACTCCCTCCCGCTGCTAGGTACGTAGCTGCCGCGGGAGGAAGTTACAAAAGGCATATAGATGCCTCCGACATCTTTTCTTTTAGAGAGAAAATAATTACTTCGTTCTAAAGCCCATACGCTTCAAAGCTTGAACTGAAAAGTCAAAGGTACCTACGTCTGAAGGCAATGACCGCTGATAAGGGCTAAAGCCTGCAGAATCAGCATCAATAATTCTTTGATTATCGTATAATAATAATCAATCAGAGTTCTTTCGATTTTCCCTTTTTGCTTGCTGCTTTGGGGTGAGCCGAGGCTCGGATGTTATTCTTGACGAATACACTCGGTGAGGACAGAAAATCGAGAAA
>NW_028239379.1:0-25000 GCF_047967505.1 Dipteris shenzhenensis | reverse complement strand
GGCAGATCATGTTCACCATGAAGTCACACGAAATCGGATCTTGATTCTCCTTAGAATCCTCTTGTATCGGGTAACAACCGAAAGGGATTTCGTACTTCTATTCTTAGTATTAATTGAATGACGAGGAGCCGTATGAGGTGAGAATCTCACGTACGGTTCTGTAGAGTGACACTGAAACTGACTCATCTGTCAACTATTCCACAACTACACCAAAAAAACCTAACTCTGCCCTACGGAAAGTCGCCAGAGTTCGATTAACCTCCAAGTTCGAGATAACGGCTTACATACCAGGTATTGGCCATAATTTGCAAGAACATTCCGTGGTCCTTGTGAGAGGCGGGAGGGTGAAGGACCTACCTGGTGTAAGATATCATATCGTTAGAGGAACTTTAGATGCTGTAGGAGTAAAGGATCGTAAGAAGGGGCGTTCCAGTGCGTTGCAGAACATTGTCGTAACTTGTATCATCGCAATGATTCCGTATCGGTTGTTCTGATATGTCAAATGCATAGCCGACCCGATAGTGGGAATGTTGCCAGGGGACCGAAGCCTGCTATTACGGAGATTGATTATTATCTTATTCGTGTGAAACAACTCGGTGTCCAGGGTATTGCATTCCAGTAAGTTGAGTCTTACCCGGACTCCCATTTATTTGGAAAATCTTCGAATGTCTTCTCTCTCTCAGAACGAGTTCGGACTACGATTATGGAGATTCAGTGGAGGTTTTGTGAACATTTGGTAATTGGATCAATAAACCCACGGACATTCTTGGTGAGATAAATGAAATACGGGATTTCCCTTCTCCTATTCGTGGGATGATGAAGAGGAAACGGATACTCAATGCCTAATGAGTAAATATGATTCATTGAAGTAACCCGAACTTACTTCAAGACTTTCTATTCAATCATATGGAAAGCTGCATTCGATGAAAGTCGCACGTGCAGTTTGGGGGGAGATCCTCGACTAACCGGCGGATCCACCCTACAATATGGAGTGAAAAAGCCCAAATAAGATTCTAAGATACAGTCGAGATAGAATCGGAATCCGACATATCTGTAAACTCATGTTACACCGGAGCAATGTAGCGAACAAAAAGAAAAATATAGAATCGGATCCGATTTATCGTAATCGATTAGTAAACATGTTGGTTGATCGTATTCTTAAAGATGGCAAGAAATCATTGGCTTATCAGATTCTCTATCAGGCTATGAAGCGGATTAAGGAAAAGACGAATAAGAATCCACTGTCTGTCCCGCGACAAGCAATACGTAGGGTAACTCCCGATATAGTAACAGAATCCAAACGTGTAGGTGGATCGACTTATCGAGTCCCCGTTGAAGTAGTACCTGCAGAAGGAAGAGCTTTGGCTATCCGATGGTTATTGATCGCGTGTCGAAAACGTTCAGGTCGAAGTATGGCTTTAAGATCAAGTGATGAATTAATGGATGCTGCCAGAAATTCTGGTAGTGCTGTACGGAAGAAGGAGGAGACTCACAAGGTGGCAGAAGCTAATAAGGCTTTTGCCCATTTCCGTTAGTTCCGGGTTCGTTTCAATCCACAACCTCTTATTGGTGGATTGAAACCTTCTACTCCGGAGCGCAGGGTATTAGGAATCAAGATACGCCAGAAGCATATGGATAAGCAGAAATTAAATAATGGGAGAAAAAATATCCAAGTCATAGGGGAAATTTTGTCACTGGTATAGTACCTCATGAAAAAGAGAAAGACTAGTGTCGAATCGTAAAGCCCATAACATCATCGACATGATCAACATGATCGACATGACCAAAGTGATCGACGCAATCGACGCAATCAACATGATCGACATGATCGACATGACTAGAATGATCGACACAATCGACACAATCGACATGATCGACATGATTGGCACTGCCCGCATCCCCGCGACTCCCACCATTCTCAACTATCTCCGCCTGGGGCGGACTACTCACCTCGGGGGGGGGGGGATGTCAGGCAACGCCAGCAGATATTTATCCTGTATGTCCCTCACCTCGAATCGATGATTGAGTCGTAGTACATCTAAGGCAAAGCTGGCATCTCCCATGATGTACTCGAGGAGCCGAACTAACGTTGACTTTCCCGTGGTTTATGATAATAAAAGGGAAATGCGTCTGAAAAGAGAGTCAAGGTTTGAAGAAGTATCGTGCGAAAACAAAGGGAAGTCTTCCCGTTTCTTCGGATATTCAATCAATATTAGATTAGTTGACACAGGTGGGATTCTGTGATATACTATGGATCAACAGGCTCATCAGCTTGGGTAATCACCAATCGTTTCGAAAACCAAAAATTACCACGACCGCAACTTTAGAAAGACGCGAAAGCGCAAGCCTATGGGGTCGCTTCTGCGACTGGATCACCAGCACTGAAAACCGTCTTTACATCGGATGGTTCGGTGTCTTAATGATTCCCACCTTATTAACCGCAACCTCTGTATTCATCATTGCTTTCATCGCAGCTCCCCCTGTAGATATCGATGGTATTCGTGAGCCTGTCTCCGGTTCTTTGCTATACGGAAACAACATTATCTCCGGTGCTATCATTCCTACTTCTGCAGCTATCGGTTTACACTTCTACCCAATCTGGGAAGCAGCTTCCGTTGATGAATGGCTATACAATGGTGGTCCTTACGAACTGATCGTTCTTCACTTCCTACTTGGTGTAGCTTGCTACATGGGTCGTGAGTGGGAACTTAGTTTCCGTTTAGGCATGCGTCCTTGGATTGCTGTTGCGTACTCAGCTCCCGTTGCAGCTGCTACCGCTGTGTTCCTGATCTACCCAATCGGTCAAGGAAGTTTCTCTGACGGTATGCCCCTAGGAATTTCTGGTACTTTCAACTCCATGATCGTTTTCCAGGCTGAGCACAACATCCTTATGCATCCCTTCCACATGTTGGGTGTAGCTGGCGTATTCGGCGGCTCTCTATTCAGTGCTATGCATGGTTCTTTGGTAACTTCTAGTTTGATCAGAGAAACTACTGAGAATGAGTCTGCTAATGCAGGTTACAAGTTCGGTCAAGAGGAAGAGACCTACAACATCGTAGCTGCTCACGGTTATTTTGGCCGTTTGATCTTCCAATATGCCAGCTTTAACAATTCTCGCTCTCTGCAAGGTCCTACGTTTTTGGCAAACTGGGATGTCGTTCAGTCTTCCGTCCCCAATATATAGGTAATCCGCTCCCCGCAGGCTCCAAGGTGCCACTCCAAAAGGGCCTGACCATGATGTGCCTATGGCAGGCAGAGAGCATATCCGCGTCTATCTGGCCGGGGGCATGGTCACCCGAAAAAGACTCCGATTCGCCAGCCTTCGGCCTCATCTCTCACCAAACCACCGGGCTTGCACGATGATCTTCATCCGTCTGAGACGTTTCGCCTTCAATCGTGCTTTTGCGACATGCTATGGTCCCGGCCTCCCTTCGCGGGTTCTGGTGAGTCCCATGCCTGTATGCCATTCCGGCCTCGCATTTTTTGACCGCAGATGATCCAACGGCCGCCCCACCTTTTCCATCAATAGATACTCCTGACGCATCAACTACACAACCTGACATGGCCTTTCCTACAGGAACATCCACAATAGATCCAGTGCGCTTGACCATATCTCCTTCTTTAATGGCAGTATCACTACCAGATACGACAATTCCTACATTCTCATTCTCAGAATTCAAGGCCATTCCTTTCACACCGCTGGCAAATTCTACCATTTCCCCCGCTTGAATCTTGTTCGATCCATAAACACGTGCAATTCCATCCCCAACCGGTACCACTCAACCGATCTCATCCACTGGCAATTTGGTGTAGTAGTTGGTAATTCTTTCTTCTGAGATAGTAGATAGTTATTCCGTTGCTCTAGCTTTAAATAATCTCATTCTCCTCCTCCTCCGTCGAATCCTTTTCCTCGGTGCTTTATATCCAGGGCAGTTTCCTATATTTGTGGCAGTTTCTAGTTATCCCCCATTTTATGCTGCTGAAAATCCGGGAAAATACAAATCGATCGATATCAAAAGCGCAGGGAAATTGATTGAATGCTGAAAATCCCGGGGAGATACAGATTGATCGATATCAGCTGATGAAAAGAAATCACCCTGAATGACTAAAAATGGCTCTGGATCCGCAGACATTCACTCAGTAAATGGCTAAGAAGCCGCAGGCAATCCGCTCAGACACTTCAGTGAATCCCGCCCCGCTCAGTGAATCGCTCAAAAGCCACAGACAATCCGCTCAGAATTCGCATACAATTTCTCTGTCAATCGCTCGCTGCAGGCAATCGCTCTGAAGCCCCGGCCGCTCTGAAACCTCAGGCATCCGCTTTTTCTTTGTGATGCACAGAGAATTGGGGGTCTAGAGGTATATTGCCCCGATTATCCGGTTTTACTGAGTGATTTCTTGATATTCACAGATAAGGGGTTTGGTTTCGGAAGAGGTTGTGGCGTTGTTCCGGGATGCGCGCCTTCAATATCTCATTCCCAAGCTGGGATTGTTACCTTTTTTCTTAAAAAGGTAGGGGCGAAGCAGGAAAGCGCGTAGCGCTTACCCCGCCTTCTCGAGAAGGAAGGCGCTTAGGAGAAAGCGCTTACCCTTCCCTTGCTTCCTCGGTATCCATTCCCTGCTGGCTTGCTATCCATCCCCTGCTGGCTTCCTCTAGGCGCTTAGCCGCTTTCCCTTCCCTGCCGGCTCCAGCTAGAATGAAGGCTTTTCCCCACAGAGTGGTCTACAGGGATGAAAGCGAAGGGAGGGCTCCATTATCCAAGCCCCTAAGCCTTCCCCCGCTTCGCCACAGTGCCCCGGGATGCCTTCGCTCGGTACTAGTCCCACTTCCTTCCTTCCACGCTTTTCCTTCCAACCCTTGCCTTTCACTCCCTTCGCCACAGTGCCCCGGGATGCCTTCGCTTGGGACTAGTCACACACCCAGAATCTTTTTAAGGATTCTTTTTAGCCTTCTTTCTATTCTACGGAATTTCACTCCAAATAAGCCTTTTCCTTGCTTCGCCTGTAACCTCTTTTCAGGTCCTTGCGCTTCCCCTTCGCTTCCGTTAAGTACCCCTTAGGGGATTCGGTAGGCAACACTCCTTCGCCCTTTACCATAGCTTGCCTGGGATTCATTCCAGTACATTTAGAGTATTCCCCACTCCTACCCTATCCTATAACTCTATACTAATGCCCCTGTAACTTATCGTATTCACCATTCCCCCCAACCATGTTTTCCCTCCGGGTAGGGGACTTTACTTCCTACTGGCTATTACCAATAGGATGCACTGGAAAAGAAAATCCCCGTTTCCTATATTTATTTGGGGACCAGGGTCAGCCTTCCTTCCCCCAGGTTGGGCGCCTGCTACTAACTGACTCCACGAGGCATGCTCGGGTCTCCCTGCGTCTATTTCAACGATCAGTTACACGCTAAGGTATATAGCCCTACTGGTTGGAGCCTGCCTCGCCGACTCCCGACAGTCTCCTCTGTCTCCTCGACAGTCTTCCGTTGCAATCGGGCTGCTATGCGTATCTTTCACCGACTAGTTGCGCATGCTAAGGATTAAAGCGGCCTCTCCCTCACCAAAAGGGTACCTCCCGTCGGCCTTGGCCTGCATGCCTTACTAGCTCCCGGCAGTTTCCGGGTTGTGTTACAGCCGAGCCAACCTCGTGTTCTTCACGACCAGCTACTCTGCCAAGGTATAAACCAACCAGCTTTTACTCCAACCTGAGCAGGAGTCGATAGCCAATTATGCCTCCTATATCGACCTTTTTAAGAATCGATTCTTAGCAATAAGACTACTGTTTTATCATCTGTGGATAAAATCGTTGATTTCTTCTTAGTAAATGAAACGATGTAGCATTTTCATCCTTGTTAGTTGAACGGTAGGCGGGCACACATGCCGGCTTTCTTCCGAGTCAATGAAACGATGTGGCACTGAAGAGGATTTGAACTTCCCGAGAATGAGAACAGGCTTCTTGGTAAAGCAAGCCATTCTATATACGAAATTTCCGTTGCCGGGGCAGAAAGAAAGAAAAAGCATTGTGAGGGAGGGGAGTGGGCGGAAGACTTTGAGCGTGTGGGCGGGAGGTGCCTTACCCTTCCAACTTTAATCCTTACCTTCCAAAGGGATCTCTAGCTGTAGAAAGTCTTGGCTGGTTCCCCTCATAAACCTGTCCAAATAGGTCATAACCTGCTTCTTTTCACTCGTGCGGGTAAGAAAGAGCAGCCCGTCATTCTCTAGGCTGAGGGGGATACCTATTCTGGCCTGGATCATCTTATCCACTAGGTACATAAGGAGGACCAGCTCATGAGATGCCAATGCTCTAGAGGTTAGCAATCCTTCGTGATAACTGCTCCTGTGCCTGCTGGTAAGGCTTTCCTCCTCCGACCTTCCATAGTAAGGGCCAGTATATCTTATCTCTCTGCTTTTTCTTTCTTTCTCGGGATTTTCGGCTCTCCCTATACCTCTCAATGGGTAGCTGAAGAACTTCGCCGCTTGCAGGGGCTTTTGGCAAGCAAGCAAGCCATTCTATATACGAGATTTCCGGGGGAAGGGAGGGTGAAACTAGTGACTCTCCACCATCAACCAATCAGCAATGAAATGCCCGGGGAAAAACGGTTCCTATCATGGAATCGATTAACAACATCGCCAAGGCTCACGGAGGTGTATCTGTATCTGGTGGGGTGGGGGAACGTACTCGTGAGGGTAATGATCTTTACATGGAAACGAAAGAATCGAAAGTTACTAATGAACAAGATATATCAGAATCGAAGGTGGCTCCAGTTCATGGTCAGATGAATGAACCACCAGGAGCTCGTATGAGAGTCGGTTCAACTGCTCCGACAATGGCTGAATATTCCCGAGATGTCAACAAGCAAGATGTCCTTTTATCCATCGACAACACATTTCGTTTCGTCCAAGCAGGATCAGAAGTTTCTGCTTTATCGGGTAGAATGCCTTCCGCCGTGGGTCATCAACCAACTCCTAGTACAGAAACGGGATCCCCACAAGAAAGAATTACTTCCACCAAGGAAGGATCGACAACTTCTATTCAAGCTGTTTATGTACCTGCAGATGATTCGACTGACCCAGCTCCTGCTACAACATCCGCACACCCAGATGCTACTACTGTGCTTTCGAGAGGACTAGCAGCTAAAGGTATTTATCCGGCTGCGGATCCCTTGGATTCGACTTCAACCACGTCACAACCCTGGATTGTGGGTGAGGAGCATTACGAAACCGCACAAGGGGGAAGGCAGCGGGGAATCGGAGAACAAAATCCGAAAGGCCGCCCGCCGGCGAGGATTCAGTTGGGGAATCCCGTCCCGAGAATTTCACATTCGACAGACCGATGAACCAGGCTATCTCTAAAGGGAAGGTTTGATTCACACTAGGGACATTAATAAGCCTGGATATTTCCCTCGATTGAAAAAGAAGCTATAGGAAAGGCCGGCGTACATCCAACACCTTCCTAACGACAGCCATCCACATACCAACCTTCGGCATCGACCCATACTTCCCATGAAGGACTGGTGGACCTCCGTGACAGTGAATCAGTGGTAGAACTCGGAAGGCCTGAAAGGTTGGGCGAAACGCTTCGCGTTTTCCCGTGGGCTCGGTGGAAAAACCGGCAGTAGACCTCGGCATCCCACCATAATTCCTCAATGAAGGGGGCTGGAGAGTTATCAGCTAAAATCCAGGGGTTTGAAGGGGTCCAGTCGAGTGAAGCACTGGGGCAGTGATCCAGTAGCATAGGGTTGTTGGAGGCAGGCAGGGGCCTTTAACCTCTATAGGCATGAAGAAGAAAAAACCACAACCCTGGATGATTCTTCCTGAAGTTCCAAAGAATGCCCCAACCAGATCGATCTACCCATTTCACGCAATCCGGTCGGTTACGTGTTTTTCATAGCACCCCTCATGTTATGTTACATAAAGATGGATCACCTAAAATCAGTTGAATTCCCAAATTGTGAAAACAACTTTCGCACGATGGCGTCGAGCAGAGCAAATCATCCATCCAGGAAGAACAGGATGTGGTTCTCAAAGAATGCTTTAACACCAGTGTTTCCTTTCCGTACTCCAGTGTTTTTGGGGCATCTCAGTGGTTACACAAAATGGTCAAAACCTTAAAGACTTTAGGATTGTTAGAAATGAATACCTCTTATACGGGTTCCTTAGGAGAGATTAGTTTCTCATGAGTGCTTAAAGAATAGGCAATCGACACTTTCTTTTTCTTAGAAGGGAGTCCCTCATATTCTCATAGCCCTTTTTTTCTAGCTTCCTCTTGTTACATCGCCGCCGTCGCTGCTCTTAACCCTCTCGTAATGTTACGCGGGCAGGGGAGCACTGAAGTGAAATAGCAGGCAGGGGAGCACTATAGTGAGTAGAAATAACGGGCCGGCGAGTATCAAGAGCGGATACGGAAGGGAAGGGGATACGACTTCTGCGTTGTCCATTCGAAATGATCATTTAAGCCTGAGAAATGAGGAATTTCACCAAATCCCGGGCCGGGTGATAGAGGTTCAATGCTTCAACACCCCGAGAAGCATGCTTGGTTTAAAACCAAGCAAGAAAAAGGATCAGAAAAAGGATCAGGATCAGAAAAAGGATCAGAAAAAGGATCCATAGATTGGTTTTCCCCCCAGCACTGATAGCTAAATTGGAGCTACCGGGTTCGAATCCCATTCAGTGCCCTGAAGCATGCATGCACTACACGGAATTCTAGAGATGGAACGATATAGCTCTGGGTCCCACGGAATTGGGTATAATAGAAGGATTAGCTAGGCTTTGCAGGAAGCGGTTCCCTGTAAGCCAATAACGTCTCCTTCGCAACATAGCGATTACTACCACGTATGGCGAGGTTAGAGATCTCCCTCTCCGTACCAATACGAAGCATATGGCCCGCCCCTGCCCTCTTGTGAGGAAAAACAGGAGACTAGTTTAAATGGTAGAACAATGGTCTTTGGATAAAAGACCAAAGGTTAAGGGTTCGAATCCCTCTCCCGTAAACTCTAGTCGTTACCTGCAAAGCTTTTTTCGCCCTGCTTCCGCCCACATCTGGCTGGGTGGGTCACCACGCGGAGCGTTGGGAGCCCGCATCCGTTAGTAATGAGCCCGTTTCTACGTCTCCGGGCTCGCTACCGGATTCGGTAGCCTCGGATTCGTAGGCTCAGGGCGATGCGACAAACCTCGTACAGACATCTCAGAAACAGCCCCAACTTACCTGGCCCCGCTGCCCGCCCCTTCAAGTTAACCAAAACCCTACGCCCCTGCACCGTTGAGTGGAATTGTGTAGAGCCCGGGCCAGCTGCTACTCATTATCCTTATTATTAGTCCTCCCACTATATATTATCCCAAATCCCGTGCTCCGCACATTCCCTTTTTCCTTGCCCTAACCCTTTCCCATTCAACCATAATTCTCTGCTGTTATTGGCATTAAAGCCGAGAAAGCTAGGTAATTTCGTATATAATGTGATGCCTGTTTGAGCCTCCCCCGCCTGTACCTCTGGAAGAGGGGGGAGGTAGCTTTAATTGATTATGCGGAAGCACAAACGTCTACTCGTTGTGGAATCTGAGGTGTAAGGTCAAAGTCTGGATTTCATAATCCCCGTTAAAAACAAATACAAATGAATCCACGAATCAATGTTCACAGATTTCTTCATTTTAGTTCTTGTCATGACACTCCATTTGGTTTTTCTCAGCTTCGCTGAAAGGCTGAGAAAGATATTGAATTGAATGCGGCTTTCGCTCCACCATCCAGATAAAGACTTGACCTTTTTTTTGACCTCAAGAGCTGCTGATACGGGGGGAATCTTCGCCCACCTCCAGCCCTCCATCTAGCCTTTCTGTATAGCTTTTACCAGGTCTTTCATATACCCCGACTAGTCGTGATCCACTGACCGATACTCTCCATACCCGAGACCCTGCTGCCAGATACCCCGAAATACAGCTATCTCTCAACCCATTCCGCCTATCCTATTCGAACTACTTCTAGATAAGATAAAGACTTGACCAAGAGCTTTCCAGCAAGCATCTTTCCCAGGCATCTCTCAGACGTAAACCATTACAGTGACCTTATCTCGATTCCCATACGATTGCCAGCAGATATATGAAGTTAGATTCTAATGATAGCATTTCTAGGCCCTTGGGTTGGCTTCTTCGAGGGCCCTTCGGGCGAGGGTTCTTGCTCCGAGCCCCTAACTGTGGATTCTCACGTAGGGGTTTCTCATCCGCGAGAGATCAGAGCACTTGCGATCATCTCTATTCTACTGGAGGTTTAATGAGGGTGCAACCATCATCAATGAAGGGACGAACCCGCACCACACACGAGGAGCTGCCGAGGAGCTGCCAAGCCCTGTGGCGACCCTTCAACCCGGGACTCGATCCGAAATATCAATTCAACAAATCAGTGTGAAAGATAGACTGGTCCATCACTGATCTTGTAGCTGACTGGATCTCCAACAGAAAATAAAGCTTCACGAAGGAAGAGGCCCTTTTCGTATTCTTGGTTATCTATCTCTGTGCTCTGTGTTCCTTTCGAGAAGTGATCTTGGTTTTGTTGGTTCTCTGCGTCCTTTCTGTTCTTGAAGTTATCCATAATTTTCCTCTCTTCGAATTCGGAGCTGGAATTCTTTTCTCCAATAAGCATCGTATATTACGCCGAATACGGAATCGCTCTGAATTATGCCCAGATTGCGTTGGTGTCACGAAAAGATCAAATCTTTTCCCGTTTCCCGAGTCGTTGGTAAGCCCTCTTGGCTTCATGAAGCCGAAGGCAGGATGTGTCCGTCCAGCGAAGGCATCTTCAGGGTGCCGGAAGGTCGGAACCCTTCACCAACCCCTTACTATTGGGTCGGTCAACCAAGGGTAAAGCCAATCCTGCTGACTATTGAATTGGTTAATCAACGGGAAAGCGAAAGGCCGATCAGAAACAGCACACGGGAAGGGAATCAATGTACCCTGATAGTGCCTCGAATCCAGACACTACCTATATAGGAGATAGCCCTTTGCCAGCTAACGTCGTGCAAACCGGCCGGCAGAGTCGTGTTCAGAAAAAATCGAAGATGCGTTGAGAGGACGGCCGCCTCTTTAACTGTTTTTCGAAATCAAACACTTTAACACGCACGTTGCCAGGGAAGGGGAACATGGAGGGGGAAAAGCAATGATGCTCTACTTGGCCCTTTCTATCTGATAGAAACGGGGTTCAGCGGGGGGGTATCTCCTCATCCGTTTTATCCATGGTGCATCGGATGCTGCTGACTCTCATGTCTGTCCGACATGCCATACCGGTACATCTGTCCGAATGGGCTTGGACCATGCCTCATCTCTTGCACCCGAAAACCCGACTCCTTGTATTCCGTAGCACCCGCCTTTCTTTCTAATAGAGAGGCTAGTAGCAAACAGGGACTGAAGGATTCCGACCCGCCACCAGAAAGGGCAGGGAGCCTAGCGGGTTCCCGCGGGAACTAGCCTTCAAAGACAATGTCCGGCCGTCCAAGAAGCCTGTTAGAGATTTCCCAAGAAGCAGCACTAAATGCCGGAGAGGTAGCACACATACTAAGACTCTGACATCATGCGTTGGTTCTTCCGCGGGAAGGCACAACAATAGCCGAGGGAAAGGGTGGAGGTATGAGCCAGCAGCGGAATACGACACTAAAGGATCGATCTCTTGCGCTTTCGGGCTGACTTCGATGTGCGGTTGAAGAAGCCAGGGACGGAGTTCACTCGACCCGAAACTTCTGGGGAGAGGGGTAGCAGAAGTATTTACTGGTTCTCCAGGGAAATATGTTAGTTTAACAGAAACCACTAAGCTAAGGGATTTCAAATGATTCTTCCTGGGGAATTGGATAATCTCCCGCGCAACATCGATGAAGCCACCACAAAGGCTGCAACCTTACAAGTGGAGGGTCAATGAAAGGGATGGTACTGAATCTTCGTGTAATGGCTCCTAATCGAACTGTTCGGAATTCTGAGGTTCGAGAAATCGTCCCATCTACGAGTAGTGGCCAGGTTGGCATATGGCCCAATCACGCTCCACTTCCTACAGCTTTGGATATGGGAGTCCCGAAGGTACGTCACGATGGAAAGTGGTCCGCAATGGCGTTGATGGGTGGTTTCGCCATGGTAGACAGTAATCAGGTAACAACAAAGGAAAAGAATGGTGGAAAACCCACTTCTTGAGCATTTATCCCGTCTGTAGTAGCTGGGAGATTCCCACGAGTGAAAAGGGGACGGAGCGAAATGTTACCTGCCCAATGGCGGCAGTAATCGAGGTGACAGGATTCGAACCTATGGCCCTCTGTACCCAAAACAGATGCGCTACCAGACTGCGCTACACCTCGTGGGCCATCCCCAGTAATGGTTGAAGGCCGGCTACAGCGATCGATTGGCACTTGGCACCCGATCTCTTATCACTCAATCTCAGGAAAGGAAAAGGGCCATTTGCCTAAAAATTCTTATGTCCCTGCATGCAAGTCGCACGGCCTAGCTTTGTCTTTCGACCGAGATTGGACTGTACGTCTTTCTCACCTTTCATTCAGGGTCAACGTTGGGCCACAAGTGAAGTGCCATGGAATGGTGCAATATTCGAATTTCGATCTCTTCGCGGAAAGAGCGAAATGACGCATTAGCACGAGATGGGCTGATTAATATTAGGCCTACCAACGTGCCTTCTAAGCCCGTGAGGGCAGCCGGGATTTGTCAGAATTTGGAATTTTGTGTTGTTTGAAAAGATTTTACCCCTTCGTTTTTCAGATAAATCACGCTGTCGTTATATATACGTAACTCCTTTTCCAATTGTGGTGATTCGGGGGACCCCATCAAGCCAAGCGTAGCGCGGCAGGTCAATAATTTTTCCATTCCGAATTCTTGTTGGTTTGGCTTGATTGCTCTTGAATCGGAGAGATACGAACGGGAAGTTTTCATCGATAGCGTTCCATGAATTATCGTATATGAAATGAATTGAACACGAATGATCCATCACTCACATTCTACTAGGTGCTTGAGCGGGGCAAAGTCTTTGCGCATGGAAGGCCAAGCCCGCGCCTCGGCCGATTCGTATTATAGGAATGATCTCTTTATAACACCCCGGGAACGAAACTTAGGCGGATATAGATTAACGGTAGATTATCTGCCTTCCAAGCAGAGGATATGGGTTCGATTCCCGTTATCCGCAACTGACAGGTAGGACAAGGGATGGCTACAGGTCATGGCTACGGGAAAACCAAAGGTGCCATTTATTTGAAAAATCTCGTATATAGAACAAACACAAATTAAACCTAATGGTTGGTCATTGTCCTAGCAACCTGGAAGAACACTTCGAAAAAGAAAGCGCTACGTTTTCAAAACTTCGAGCAGTGGGAACAAGTGTGCGAGGGATAACTTCTGACCCGGTATTGTCATTTCTAATATCACTGATTTCTCCAGTGATAGCGGCATACGGTTGGCGGTATACCATTAGGAAGTTCTTCGATGCTTACGACCCTCGTGCAGGGGGTTTCAGCAAGTGACACTCAAGTTGGAGGTGGGGATGCCGAAGGGCTTTAAGTTCGAAACTGATGGGGGGTTAGTGGAGGGAAACGACCGGACCCTCCCTAGCAACTGCCATAGGTTGGTTACCTTAGGGACTCTCCCTAGCGTACTCGCTAACTGACTGGCTTTCGTAGCACTGGACCGGCTAGGCTACCGAGACTCTCGCTAGCACTGGACCTGATAGGCTTACCGGGACTCTCGCTACACTGCTGTAGGTTAGGGACGGAAGGAGCCCACCAACGCTGCTACTGATTGGTTACGGAGCGGACTCTCCCGGCACTGCTATTGGTTACGCCGGGAAAAGAGTTAGCTAATTCGCTTATTTGGCTAAAAACAAGTTCGGAAGCGAGCGGAAGCGAGCGATTAGCGTGGTGAGATTGAGGTTTCCCTTATTTATAAGGTTATCAATGTGGTTGTGATGAAAAGTTTCCGATATTCCGTCGGCAAGGGCGAAGGGTAAAAAGGCGCGCTAAGCGCATTTTTCGACTTTTATTGTTGGCAAATACAACACAAGGATTGAGCCGGAAAGGGGAACGGAGTGTGCACCGAAGAGGACTCGAACCTCTAACCACCTGGTTCGAAGCCAGGTACTCTATCCGATTGAGCTATCGGTGCGGGGGGGGGTGACCCGCGAGGGCCACCCGTGAAAATAATCAATTAATGGAGAACAAGAAACAAGCGGAAATCTTTGATAATAACTAACAAGAGGATTCTAAGGAGAATCAAGATCCGATTTCGTGTGACTTCATGGTGAACATGATCTGCCAGAATCTCTTCCATTCCCGCATGAATATACCGAAATAACATAAGATTTAGCAAAAGCAGAGTTGGAACATTGGTTATAAGAAGAATTGGGACTAAACGAGCTGCAGTACTTCTTTGAGCAGGCCAATAATTTAAGGTTCCTCTGTGAGCTTTCGTTGCCTTTATATTAGAAGCATTTGTTCTGTAATAATGCCATAAACCCCTTAGGATCAAGGAAAGTAGCAAACTGATGACTAAATAGAGATAAATAGGGGCAAATTCATAAATAGGAGGAAAATAAAAAAGAAACACATTTGGCTCGAAATAATCCCATATTCGCACGTCCAACCCCAGGTTTACCTTTTCGGTGATCTCGGTTACGGTGAGTTCCCACTTGATCCCAACTCGTGTCAATAGGGGCAGGATAGGCTGAAGGCCTCGGCGTGAATTTGGAAGCGGGGTTTGCCACAGGGGGGCGAGAGCCCAGTCTATAGCTTCCATCAACTCATCGAACGGCGGTCCGAATTGCACCAAAGGCCTCGCTACCGATTGCATATCCGGCAGGGTGGCGTCACGGATAACAAAAAGGGTTTCCGAGAGCTCACTGAGATCGCCTGGCCCCGGGCGGCCGGGGAAGTTTCTTAGCGTGCCCATGTGTTCGGCGAAGTCGTCCTGTAGAATCCTCAATTTTCCCTTGATACTCGTCGCCATTTGCTCTGTAATCATTCTTCCGTTTCCAGGCATGTCTTGTGGTGTTGGTTATTAAAGCTGGGGATATTCATGGCAGTTTAAGGCTATCCCGGAATCGAACCCGTGGAATGGTGCCGAGGGAAAGTCGATGGTGTGCCAACATGATTCAACCGTTCAACTTGCCGGGGAGTGCGAGCCAACGCTCCCCCAACAGATACGATAGTGCGAGCCCAACTTCTTGGTGGGTGCGGCGAGCCTTTGCCGCATCCACTAGAATACGCAATTCCGAAATTCCTTCCCGGAATCGATGCCTTTCCGCGGTGGGTACGCCAAAGAAAGCAAGATTGAATTTCCATTCCTTGGACAATTCTCAGTGGATTTGCACTCCATGGTCCAATTGCGGATTCTATATACGAAATTTCCATTCTCAGTGGATTTGCACGTGGCTCCCTAAAGGAAAGTGCCCACTTCTGCCCGGCCAAAGTAATCTGCCGTCCTTCCTTCCCTCCCTTCCGAATTGGCTAATATCCTGTAGGGTAGCAGACATTAGGTGAGGTGTAGCGCCGGTTCGCTCTCCCTAACGGGATAAGATCATGCGATTCGGAAGACTTCACATGCCCTTGGAGACCTTCACATGCCTAGCCCCAGCCCGAACTTGCCCTGACCTGTATGCCGGAAACCCCTAGGCTCTACTACCAATGCGGTTCCCATGTAGCAGGTGTTGGATACATAGGGGTACTGGATATCTTGGTGGGCTGCCGGAAATCGATCTGTGCGACGGAACGCACGTCGTTCTGGAAGTGGAATGGCTTAGTCCTCTAGCTAATCACGATCACGACGTGCCTGAATATCCTTCTCTGCTTTTGCCAGTAAGAATTTCTCATACCAGCCGACTTCAAGGACCGGCCCTGTGCCACCAGGCTTGCCTAACGAAAGAGGGCTAGCGTAGCTCCGGATTCCCAGTTCCCACTTGCCTGCTTGCGGGAAAGTGCCGGTCATCCATCTACAAAATTTCGTATTATTAAACAACTCGGATCAATCCTTGCTGAACTGCCTTCACCGCCCTTGCCTTAGGGCCCGGGATCCCATTAGCGCGCTTGCACGCTCGCTTCGCTCGCTAACTAATTGATCACCAACCGGAACCGAAAATGCGAAATTTTACGAATACTTACTATAGGCCGAGCAACAACAATGCATTATGGTGCTCCTCTTTCGCCACCCTAGCCGGGTTAGTGGTGGTTCCTTCAGGTGATGAGCCTCTTCACTTCAGTGGCCTTGGCTCGGCAAAGCTCAGTTGCGTGGGAGAGGAGTGATAGGAGGAAGTGAGACCTTTGCTTGGGCCTGAGAAGGCTGGGCTGGGGTAGAATAAAGCTCCCTCTGAAGGTACATCCCTGGCTCGGGTAATCCGTTCCGCAAGGGAAGATACCTCTCCTTCCGTTGGTAAGGATTTCTCAGGCCAGGGAGCCTTGGTTTGGGCTTTCCCGTCCCGTCCCTACCAGAACTAGGGCTTTCTCTACCGCTTTCCCCTACCAATATCAATATTTTTCCCTAGGGCCCGGCGTCGAGAAGTGGCCCCCCTGACGGGATAGATTGATTGGGAAATCGATCGGCTGAAAGCCTAACGTTCGCGGTTCGAATCCGCATCTCGTCCTATTGGGCCGCCCTGGCTGGTATTTCCACCCTGCCAAAGTTAGTTTTGCCTTTCCTGCTGCAAGAAGCATTCCATTCCCAATAGATTTTGATATTGGTTGGCCCCGCCTGGCCATAACATTTCTTCGTGAAATCCCGGGGAGCAGGGCGGAGCCGGCCACCAAGAAGCTTGGGTAAGCGAGTTCCCGCGAAAACGCTAGCCAGAGAAGAAGGGAATGGCAGCCACGTGTTAGGGAGGGGAATGGATGCGGCTTGCCATTTTCCCAATTTCCCTGTAAGCCAATAACGCCTCCTTCGCAATTTTCCTTCGTTAGAGCGATTTTCCTTGTTGCAATTTGGCTTCGAGCTTTTTAAAGGGAGTGGGGGATTTATGTTGCCCCCATCTCAAGGTTTCAGTTTCGCCTATTTGTTTGTTCCTCGCTTGCTCTCGCTCTCTTCCATCTCTGTCCTCTCTCATCTGGGCTTCCCGGGGGAACACACGCGGAGGTGCCCTAGCGCTTTGGCTCCCCCAACGCCCTATTGAACTTGTTGCCTCTAGCTTTCCTGCCTCGTTTCATCCGTTACCCCTTGCTTTGGATGGTGGTTGTGGCTTCCCTAAGAACCATCTCTGCCCTGTGGCCATTTCGCGCCTTCCCGGGTCGAATCCTTGCACCTCCCATCTGTGCTAGGGGTGCTCCCTTCTCATCCTCTGAACTTTTCAAGGGCTTTCTCCCCGGAAAATTGGGTTTAGGGCTAGCAGTTCCGCGTGGCTGGTTTTTTGCTGTTTCTACAAGAACCGGGAGCTCATTTCCTAGGAACTGTGTTTCCGTCGGAGAAAGCGTTTCCTGAATGGGCGTTTGCGGAACCCCCTTGGGGGCGGGGTCCCCGCCCCAACCCCCCAAGTCCCTCCTTCGGAACTGGGGGGCCCCCTAGGCCATTCTATGAACCATGAGCCACTGAGATCACAACCGGCGAGCATTGCATTAATGATTACAATTCAATCTATCCCCTATTTCTTATTGGATTTGTCCGCCTCAACAGAAATCGCGTCTGCATCGTTCGGAGAGAATTATATAATAGGAGGCCCGAATTGATGAAGAAAAATTCGATGAACCCGCCCATCTTTCGTTCCGCTTCCCTGGCAACATGTTTTTTCGAGGGTCCAATAAAGAAAACAACAGGATTTGCAAAACCTTTCGCATTGGAAATTTCGTATAAAGAAAACAAACCCATGCGAAATGACAACAACAAAGGTTGGTGCCGTACTTGGTGCGTGTGGACTGCTTCCCTTGGTGTTGACAGCTCAGGCTCGAGGGAGTAAGTAATGTTGTTCCTGCTTGGCTCAAGGTACGCCTAAGTGCTTGTGCTTGGTACGAAGTCTCTTCGAGAATCCAGTCTTTCTTTTTACCGGAACCAGTATCTCTACCCGCGGAAAGAGAAGGAAGCGGAAGGGAAAGGTCGAGTGCCAGAAATTCAACGTGAAAGAGTTTCGTATATAGATGCTTCAGTTCCACGGAGTCATCCAAATAGTCCCTTTCGTCTAGAGGTTAGGACATCGTCTTTTCATGTCGAAGACACGGGTTCGATTCCCGTAGGGGATAACTGAAATGGAGAGGGAAGGGCAGCGGGCAAAAGCGAAGGAGCCTGCATCCTTGAGCCCCAGCCAAAGAGCTTTATCCCCTTAGGGGAGGTTCGGTGAGGCTGAAGCTAACACGAACCGATTAAAAAGAAACTTGAGAGTGCTTCTGTGGAAGAATAATAATAATAATAATTCAAGTTCGCGCTTTCCGCTTCGATCCTAACGAATTCAATCGATTCGGAAATTCGAGATCAATCGCGCGGGATAGAGTAATCGGCTAACTCGTTAGGCTCATGACCTAAACATGCAGGTTCGAACCCTGCTCCCGCACCCCCTGGTATCGTGGCCCTGATTCAAAATCCAAACATTCCCATCATGTATTGTTTTGGAAAACTACGAGGAGCGGCTCCCATGGCCTTAGCGGGAGCCGCAGTTGGTATTGGAAACGCATCTAGTCCTCCGACAACGAAACGCTTTGAAATGAAATCTTCTGTTAATAATTGTGACGGGAAACGCATTTATGATAAGCTTAAAGTCAACGGGCCCTTCCTACATTCCCAAGAGTATAAATGCCGTCATAACGGCGTGTATATCTTATGGCCCGCCACGTGTAAAAAGTCTAGTCGCACCAACCTGAACCCCCAGAGCCCCCACAATCTTTCCCCCCTTAGCGGCGTAACGCATCTAGCAATGCTCAAGCATAGAGAGCTAACCGGCCAAAAGCCTAGCTTTCCTTTATTAGGGAAATGGTGAACGAGCAGGCCCCTGTGATTGAACGGTTTGGAAATGTCCCGGACGCTCGTTACATTCTGCGTAATGATTGGAATAACTTTAATGAAGTGGCTGTACGGGGGGTGCCCTTAGGAGGGAGAGGCGTTCTCCCAGGCGGTAACCGCCCTGAAAGTGGGAGAAGATTGGGCAGATCTCCTACTCAACGCAGTAGTTCGGTCTTCTCAGTCTTCGACGGACAGGCCCGAAATAATTAGTTGGGCGAAGCAAATATTCAGGCAAAGAATTGCCTTTAAAGCCCAAGTGCTGTGTCCCGCGCTCGCGGATCTGATTGCAGTCGGATGCCTGGGCGAAGCCCTCAACAATACGCCACCGCGGGGGGGACACCCTGCCAGCGTTCGCGCAAAACGTAATTGCGGAAACAAAAGGCATAACCCCCTCCTTCATTACTTCTTACCACTCAGGGCAGATAGCCGAGTATGTGAGCCGGCTGGCATACTCCCACGGAAGATTACTTTCGTTGCTTGGCACAGACGCGGGGGTACTATACTCAATCCGTCCCGCAACGGCAGATGCCGTTGCCGCGACTTTCGCGATGCTCACCCAAGATGAGGCTCAAGAGAGGGCGGATCTCGAGGGGCTGAGGGCTTTTGCAGCTAGGCGTAGGAGCGCCATGCAGCCGGCCGATTCGGGCACAGGGGGGGAGGGTGCTTCTTCGGTTAGCGAACAGCCCTACGCGGTTTTACGTCTTCTCCTCGGAGTTGCCGCAGCTGTTCTCCGGCACCATGACTCCCTTCTTCCTATTGGGATTGCCCTGGGAATTATCTTTATTTTACTTAGACTGTGGCGGCGCGTTGGGGCCTTCCCAAGGCTCAAGAATGTTTGTTTCCATCTGAAAAATGCATTGAGAAATAATAGGTTCGGAAAGGACTCAATGTGATCATTTAAGCTTGAGAAATGAGGAATTTCACCAAATCCCGGGCCGGGTGATAGAGGTTCAATGCTTCAACACCCCGAGAAGCATGCTTGGTTTAAAACCAAGCGCCCCACCCCTTGAAAAATCTTGATTTTGAGAAGGCAACGTATTAGCATTCGGAGTACTATCCTGCGGCATATCATCATCTTCCAAGTATTCACTCCCCTCAGTGCCCACAATGTATTGAATCAGCCCAGGATTTTCAGGAAACTCTATCTCGTCTGGGGGAATATCTGGGCTATTCGTTGGGCTCCTAAACATCCATCTCATGCTTATTAGGTAAGCTATATGGCTTAACAAAACATTAAACCTCATATCAATCCCATCAATCCTCTCATGAATATGCGAAAGGTCCTGTGCTATACCTCTAACTCCTGCTAAAGCATTTCTAGTCATCTCACCAACAATCGCAACATCGGAGAGAATCTCCGCATTAGTTAAATTTCTTTCGAGTGATCTTTGAACGTATATACGAACTGTCATAACTACTCAATCACGTGTTTCAGGTTTGGGTATAGCAGGACTTGAACCTGCATCACGACAAGCCTGTCGAGTTACCACCCTTGCTCGATCCTGCATTTGAAGCTATTACATATATATATTCTATAAACCTTCAAGAAAATCTTTTCATATGTCTACTTCTCCGTAGTAGTACTAATAAACGTCGATCAAGGGGTTGCGGGAAGGGAAGAAAGCTTGTCAGATTCGGCCGGTTAGATGCCACGAATAACTGGATCGCGAATAACGGAATAACTGGATTAACCACTAACACACGGCAAGCAAGATTCAAGGGCCAAGGAACCACGCCTCTACGACCCGCTTCCACGAGATTATTTCTCTCCCTCCACCCGCATAAACTGATCCAACTAAACGTTTAGGATCTCCAACGGATGAGTAAAGGATGGCTGACTGAGGGATGACGGCTGGAGCCAAGAGGAAGGGCATTTCATTTGCTGCTGCTGGAAGGTGTTGGGCGGGCACCTACGCGATTGCAACCCAATATCTCCGCAAATGAGCCCACGTATCACACCTTCATAAAATTAGAAGGTCGAGACGGGATTGTGAGAGAGAAGTTCATCGCACGGGACGATGGTTTCTACAAATACCAGACGGAAACCAGTCCATTAGCCAGAACCTTCGAGGTTGGGGATAAAGAAACCTGCACGCAGGCAGGATTTTGGACGAGAGAATCCACCCGGCGCTAGGGCGAATCTCAACCGCCGGAGGAATAAGAGATGTAATTAATTACATATGGATAAATACCAGTGAGTGAGTGGGGAAGATGTAATTGCGTATATGAATACTGAAGCAGCTTTTCAGGGTTTTGGAAAGGCCGAACTCAGGAAGGAGACGCTTCGCCTTCAACAAATCTATTGGCTCTATTACTTGAAAGAGCTGGCAGTGGGCTTATAGTTTAATTGGTTGAAACGTACCGCTCATAACGGTAATATTGTAGGTTCGAGCCCTACTAAGCCTATTTACTTGCTATATCCAACCCGCCAGTCCTTCGCTTCGCTGCGCTCAGCAAAGGTTTAACCTTTGAGCTCGTTCTTCGAGCCTTGCTTTTTTTCCCCGGTTACCGCCGCATGGAGTATAGCCAAGTGGTAAGGCATCGGTTTTTGATACCGACATGCAAAGGTTCGAATCCTTTTACTCCAGGATTCCAAAGCAATCAAAGCCGATCTCAGCACAGCAGGTAAAAGCCAATCCATAGAGCTAATCGAGGGAGATGCATTTCATTACTTTTCCAAGACCTTCAAACAAAGGTGACAGCTTATCCGAGACTTGGTGACACGATTCAATATTTAGTATAAGACTCGGTGACAGCTACCTGAGGCTTGGTGACAGTTTATCCAAATCTTGGTGACAGTTCGGAGGAAACTTGGTGACACTGTTACGAAGGTTAGTGAGTCAGTAATTCACCATCGTTTATGACTTGGCTGGCCGGAGTGAACTAAAGGCCGCCGAAAGCCTCGTGGCTTTGCTTTGCCGCCTTCCCTGAAGTCTGAAGTACTCTGCCCCAACCAACCCATCCTTTTTGTTTGGAAAATCCGTAAGTCGAACTAAGTCAATTTGCGGGTCATGAAATGACCCATTCCAAGGGTTCTTGGGAAGCTGCTTTCGATAAGCCAACCCGGATGAAATTGACCCGAAGGAAGACCTTTTACCATCCTATTTCTAGAAGACCGATCTCTATTTCTCAATCATTTCCTCTTTATAAAGCGTTTTCTAACAAAGTTCCGAGCTTCGTTCCTATGATTGCTAATTGGCCTGGGAAGTTTCTTCCATTGGCTCACAGGTTTACTCTCGCTTCACTGCCTGCTACTGGCTGGACTGCAACGTTTATCGCTACAGCTCGCCACAGGCTAAGGATGGAGGCAAAGCCCACTAACGAATCCTTGATCGCTGTAGCTGCTTGACAAAGACACGAATTTCAAGAAACGGAGGCTCCCGCTGAACAACGGCCAGGCTCCAGCCCGAGGCGGCTATCGCTGCATGACGGAACAGGCTCCCGCCCCGAGGCTCTCGCTTAGGCACACTCGCCTTTTCTTTGGCTTGCCGAACTCTCGCCCTGATGATCGCTCGGCGTCCTCGCTTGCCGATCGCTCGGCGTCCTCGCTTGCCTTTTACACCATTTCCCACATCGCCAGGGATCGCTCGCAAAGCTCGCTTGCTAAGGGTGATTGTCCCTAGAGACTGGCTATTCATTGGACTGCTTACTATCGATAGACACCGGACAGCTGGCTATCGACTGGGACTTGCTATTGATTGACGGCTGCTTACTATCGATTGACACTGGCTACTGGGAAGTGGGATTTCCGAAGGCGGCCCTTAGCACTTTCCAAAGCCGTTCCTCCCCGTGTACATATAGTTGTCCAATCCTGGAATCAGCTGTCCAACCGTTTAAAAGATTGATTCGTGAATTCCGTTCAGTTAGTGATTCCCCGCCTGGGCTGAATAATCAATAAAGGAAGCTGGAAATTTCAGTGAATAGAATGCCTGGGGAATGCCAACAACTATGAGGGGGGAGCAAAGCGATGAAGGTATTTTCTAGCCATTAAATGACTTGAGGAAGGGGGCCCCGGCGAGCTTCATGCTTCACTATCATAATTCAACAAATATTTCGGATTATGCAACGAAGAAAATCAAATATTAGGAATTCAGATTCACGATGCCTCCCCCATATTTATTGATCGTAAGCCAAACCACCTTAACACGTAGACTCTACCTAGCCAATGTCTGCTAACAAACCCCCTGATCTGTAGCCTTTACCCGGGAATCCTTATAATACGAGTGAACCATCAAAGGCATGCGAACCAGCCGGATAACGGAAGTAAGTTCTTTGCTTTAGCTCATCAGAGATTAGCCCGGGTTTTGCCCTTTCATAACCGGTCGCTTCGCTTGTCATATATGCGTATCTCTGTACTGGATCAATAAGCGGAAGCATCTTTCGCCCCAGTGCTATGGCTCTGTGGCCCTGCTCCTATCTACTCGTTTATTTGTTCCAGCTCCTGTGATCGTTCATTCGCATTCCCAGTCGCTTTCATTTCATCAGCTCCTACTCGTGGATAAACGGATCCCGGGTGAGGGTGAGACTGTTTTCTCATCCGATGTTTCTGTACACGTGACGACTGATGGCAGACCCTCTATCTCGTTGAGTTTTTGCTAACGTAACGAAGCATTCGAGGTACCTTTCACCACTCTGCAGCGGGGAAGACCCCAACCCTTTTTCCCTTACCGGCGCATCCCTTTCCTTTCTGAAGTCCTTCCCTTCAAGCGTTTCATTTTATCGTTCGAAGAAATCAATGATTTAGACCACGAATGATAGATCTATCGTGGTACCGTTTGAGAAAATCGATTTTAGATCAGTAGAATGGCCAGAAATGGCAGCAAGTACTGTTCAATTGAAACACATTTTGAAAATACTTTTTCAATCCGTCCTACATCAGGAGAAATCGGTCTCACAGCAGGAGGATTCAAAGAAAAAAGAAGCGCCAAATCCCTCCAATATAGCGGTACTACCTCCTCAAGATCCCCCTCAAGATGCCTGGTATATAAAATGCATGTTGTGGGCTGGTGTGGCCATAGTTACAGGTGTGGTACTGTACATCGTGCATTTCTGTACCCACGAAAGCACCCGCTGGCAGGGTGCCGAAGGGGGCTGTGCGCCTTGCACCCTGGCGGAAAGGCCGTATTCATTGGGCTGTGCCCTGATCCGCTCTGTCTCTGTCTCCCACCCATACCCGTTTTGCTTTGAGAAGGTCTCCCCGGCTAAAGGAGAACCCGGGAGCATCCCGGAGTCAGATCATTGTCTTGCTCGTGCTATTTGGTGAAGCGGGCCAATCCTTATGCCAAACGTTTAGATCGAGTATGCATTACGGTGAAAGCCCGGGGCTTAGCCTTTAGGTGAAAGCTCTCTCTTTGGGACTCATCCTTAGGTGCAAGCTCCGAAGCCCATCCGTTCCCCGCAGAAGTGGCCTTCAGCCGGAGTCAAGGAAAAAGGACCCAGAACCCACAAGAATGCGGGAAGGATCTTCCTAAGGGAAGAAGGATGGGAGACACCTGAAGAGCCAGAGAGCGGATCGCGGGAGGCAAAAGCTGCGAAGGAAAGCCCGAGCCCGCATCTTGCTAGTTTCCGGGCGGGCATTCGAGCGGTTGATTTTCTTTTCTTCCGAAATTCTTGATTCTTCCCGAATCTTCCTGACTGTAATTCAGTGGGTCCCAGATCGTACGTATACCGACTCGTTTGAGACAATTATAAGCCCTAGCAGGCAATTCTAGTTGATCAATGAATGTATGTTTAAGCACAAATTCCCGCGTCGATTCATCCATATCGTCCGGAGGAGAAGAAAAGTCCGTCGAATTGGAAGAATCCTCGCCACCTTCAGTGGAAGAAGTATTCTTTTCCCCCATATGTGGAAAAGGAATGAATAAATTTATCGGATTTCTAGAAGCTTCGCAAGGTGCCTCATTCGGAGTCAAACCACCATTGGTCCGTATCTCAATGAATGGTATTTCTTGTATCTCTCTACCATTCCCAAATAGGTGAACGCTATGATTTACATTTCAAACAGACATAGATGCGGCGGAAATTCCCCATTTTCACACAGCTTCGGATCCTCTACACAATACCCACGA
>NW_028239378.1:155000-166702 GCF_047967505.1 Dipteris shenzhenensis | reverse complement strand
CGAAACATGGTTAGGGCACTGATGTGTCTCGAGCTGATTCCGAATGCCGTCAATAGAAATCTCGTAGCATTCCCCAATTTTCTTGACGATCAACAAATGAAGGGAGAAATCTTTTCCATATTCGTAATAGCCGTCGCAGCTGCCGAAGCTGCTATTGGGTTATCCATTGCTTCGGTTATCCAGCGGAATAGAAGATCGACTCGTATCGATCAATTCGATTGGTTAAAATGGTAATTGATTCAGGTGCCATTTCCGTGGGTGATTCAGTATTGAATGAAATAATACACATGTATTGCATCCAACTGGTAGTACTATTTTTTCCCCCCAATAATTCGATTTCCGTTCCAAAAAATTATGTCATACCTACCTGAATCCCTACCTACCCCGGGGAACCATTGGAATCGTTTCGTACCGTTCTTCCCCGTATTGCAGAATTCATTCATTTTATTAGGGGAATGGGGGGGTTCCACCTTACCATCCCACGGAATGTCTGTGTGGTTACACCTCTCCTTCACGCGTGAACCGGATCAAATGCTCGCTTCCAGCCTTGGCAGCTCGGTTCCGGACGAATGATTCGGACGATGGGCGGGCAGAACAGAGTTTTTTTCTAGGGGCCTAGAACTTATGAACTTATCCAGGTTTCCCAGCCCAGAAGGGACCCCGGATTTTGGCTCTGTGCCTCGTAGCCTCGATTAGCCACGCATCAGCGGATTCAGTGGAAGGAGCTTGCCCATCGTTGAGCACTCTCGTTCTTGTGGAGTGGCTTTCAGTGGGATGAGCAGATGGTTTTGGCTGATCTAGCGGGTTCGCGTCATAACCAATCGGGGAACCCAATCATTTGAAGGCAAGAAGGCCAGCGTACGAGCAGGGAAAGTAGCACTCGTTGGAGGCGTTTGACCTGTAGACCCCGCGTTCTTGTTGTCGGGTTCCCGCGCGCGAAAACGCTAGCCTTCATGAGAGGAGAGAGGGGAAATTGGGTCAATAAAAATGTTATGGCACTTTTAGCAACGGCAAGGGCTAGCAGGAAAACTTGAGGGCAACAACACTTTTTTTTGGGTTGGGAAAGTGGCTCTTCCCCGACAGACTTCGAATCTGTTCCATGGGAATGAACAACAGCTTTCCGCTTCTTTTTCTTCCCCTCGATCCCAATCCTCTTTCGATTATTGCTGGCAGCATTCCGGGGAAGCGATCACGAATAAGATGATGAAGCTAGGCTTTGCAGGCAGGAAGAAACAGGAAGCGGTTCCCCTGCCGATGGAGGATTCATGTTGCCGGAATTGAGTATTAGAAGGATCAGCTAGGCAAAGCGGTTCCCCTGGGTTCCCGATGGAGGAGTAATTAAGCCTCCATCTCGAGTGGCGCCGTTGAAGAACCTAACCTTCTTGAACCCATTTTTCTAAACCTTTGCCAGAAGCGGAACCTAAAGCTTCTCCCGGAACCTAAAGCTTTTCCCGGAACCTAAAGCTTTTCCCGGAACCTAAAGCTTTTCCATCTGCTTTTCCCTTCATGGAAGCGCTCTGCTTTTCCCTTGCTTCTCCCCTGCACTCACCTAAAGCAGGAAACTTCTACCGAACAGGAAACTGAAGCAAAGCATATAGGTGTAACCTATCTCCTGATGAGGAAAGAAACCGGCCAGCAGGAACCTTCTCCCTCGGCACAAGTCCAGAAATGCGGTTAGCCCTTTTCTTTTGCCAGCCTTTAAACTGCCATAAATATCAAGAACGGACGGGGAAGAGCAACGGAATATAAGTACGATTTACGCGCGAATTGATTTTATTTGCTGGGAGAAAGAGGAAAAAATATCATTCCAGAAGGGAAAAGAGAGTCATTTTTCAAAGATTACCGAGTACAAGCGCACATCTGGGCTATCGGAAACCTCCTACTCCATATCATCAAAGATATTCACACGGATTCAGACATGGAAGGGCTATTATTGATTTGGAAAAAACACCTTTATTCTTGAAGATTGCTTGTAACGTGATTGGATCTACTACTTGTAGGGAAGGCCATTCATTGCTGGTGAATACGGATCCCTTGTATAGTAACATAATGAAAAGAATGGCGAAAAGAACCAACTAGAGCTATATCAATTCCAAACGGATTGGTGGTTTTTCAACCAATTGGGAACATATGAAATATGAAGAACGCTTCTAATATTCATCCACGTAGCATTCCAGCCCACGTTTTTCAAAGATGCAAAAATATTTTGAAGGACTGATGACACGCTAAATTCCGGATGGTTTAGTTGTACCGAATGCACGTAAAGATTTCATAGCTATACTTGAAGCTAATCGATCATGAATACCTATTGTACTCCTGGTGGATTCTACTCTCTCGGAGAGATTACATAAATTAATTACTTATCCCATTCCAGTGAATAATGATTTCGTATGGTTTACAAATCCATTTCGTTAATTGATCACGAAAACAGTCATTCATTCGAAAAAAGCTCGGAAACCCGCCAAAAAAGCTCGGGAACCCGCCAGGGAAATGATTCGGGGAAGGGAAAGTTTTGAAGTTAGTTTCAAAGGTAGGAAATCGGATGCACCTTTAAGGGGTCTATCGCTTTATTGCCACCGCACAACACCATTATGTAGTCATTTTTTTCGTCATTCACTTTACAGGTTCTATTCCTCTGGATCTTCCGCCCAGAAGGGCCGAACGGCTAACTTATTGCCCACCTCTTCACCCTGGAGCCCCCACAATCTTTCCCCCCGGCGCGGTGTAACGCATCTGGCAATGCTCAAGCATAGGGAGCTAACCGGCGAAAAGCCGCGGCTTTCGTTTCTTAAGGAAATGGGGCAACAACATGCTCCTGTGATGGAAAAGTTTGCACATGTACCCTTAGAAGATGCCCGGGCTGCCCTAGCCCTCGATTGGGTTGATGCAAATCATATTGCAAGGGAGTGTTCGGGAGGGCGTTTTCCGGCGGGAGGGGACTTCTACGAGTTTGCAGTAAGCCTGGGAGCGCACGTGCGGAATCATATCGCCGAAGCTATAACCGGGGGGTACCCCTTGGGGCCGGAGGAAACGCGGGAGATCCAGCACCTTCTGGAACAAATCGGGGGTATGGCCCCAACGTTTGCCCCCGGCGTACTTTTCCCCCTAATCCGTAGCTTCTCTGAATGCGCAGGGGGTGTGGATACGGCGAATGATGTGCTTTCCGGCCGCCCCGGGGCGGCAAAGCCGGAAGAGCTTGCGCAGGCCCTGCTTGAGGAGGTTGGAAGCTCAAGCCCTTCCTTCCTCCGGTCTTATTACTCAGGACGGATAGCCGAGTATGCGAGCCTGCTAGCATACTACCACGGGCGTTTGTTAACATTGCTCCCCGCGGCCGCGCAGTCACTTTATCCCTTAGCGGGTGCCCCCGCCGCAGGCATAGATGAACCCGGAATCGAGGAAGCCCCGCATACAGAGCAGGCCGTGGATGCAGAGGAAGCCCCAGCTGGGGGGGGAACAGGAGGAGGAAGCGCCTCTTCGGTTAGCGAACCACCGGGTCTACCTCTTCTCCTCGGAGTTGCCGCGGCTGTTCTCCGGCACCATGACTCCCTTCTTCCTGTTGGGATTGCCCTGGGAATTATCTCTCTTTTACTTAGACTGTGGCGGGGCCGCAGGCCGATACAGAAAGGGAAAGATGAAGTGGCGGCAGTGCCAGGAGGGAGGGCGCGGATAGGGGCGAGGGCCCCCTGCCCGAGAGCGGAGCCCAGATGCTCCAACTCTTGGAACCGATTGCCCAAGATATCGATCACACGCAGCGGTTATACGGGGAACTGGCCGGGATTGCGGGCGGCGAAATCGTTCCCGAGTCTGATGCGGAGGGCGCGGATAGGGGCGGGGGGGTCCCCGTTCCGGGCCCGATGGAGATGATCGACTTAGATATATAATATCAACATGACAGGTAACGGGCTGCTTTACCCCTTCCCGAGAGGACCTCCGCAAGCGCCTTTATTCGACATCATTTGTATTTCGAGGTTTGGAAGCAGAGAACAAATAGGTTAGGGTTTTACCTTGCTCGCTTGAATAGGGTTTTCCCTCGAGGTGGGGGCTTAATGAATCCCCCCCTCCCTTCTAGCGTAAACCCGTAAAGGAAATTTCAATCAGTTCCGCTGCGATGGACGGGACCGACCCATCACTAAAGATTAGGGCTATACGGATTCGAACCGTAAACATTCTCGGCTATGCAGATCGGAATATAGAAATTCAACAAATTTATTCATTCCTTTTCCACATATGGGGGAGAATAATACTTCTTCTACTGGAGGTGGCGAGGATTCTTCCAATCCGACGGACTTTTCTTATCCTCCAAACGATATGGATGAATCGACGCGAGAGTTTGTGCTTAAACATACATTCATTGATCAACTAGAATTGCCTGTTAAGACTTATAACTGTCTTAAACGAGTTGGTATACGTACGATCTGGGACCCACTGAATTACAGTCAGGAAGATTTAGAGAAAATCAAGAACTTTGGAAGAAAATCTGTAGATTAAGTATTGAAAACTTTATGGGAACGTTTCGATATAGAATTACCCAAGAACAAATCGTATGTTGATTGGAAAAAAGATGGGTAAATACTCAAATATATTTTACCTAGTTCCCAACCCATTCCTCATTCTACCCCTTAGGGGGTAAACCGAAACCAGTGGAGGATCGGTATCGGTAAGAATCGGGGTAGACGAGTTAACTTTGTTTGTTTATCACGCCACGGGAGGAGGAGACAGTTAGTTATCTGACTGGATCTGGGGGGGTCTTGGATCGAAACGATCCCACCCCAGATCGACTATTTACCACATGGAGGATCGGCTTTTTTTGGTGCCAGATCGATCCTAAAATAGTCCCGAAGTTGAAGATCCATCGATGGGTAAAGCTGCTCCGATGCCTAACCGAATAGCTACTGCAGTACCAATCGGAGAAACCGTTGTAGCTACTGAACGTCGAAATGGATTCTGAAATTTATTCACATTCTCGAGAAAAGGCACGGTCAACGAACCTGCCGGTACCGACGCCATCAAAGGGACACCCAATGATTTATTAGGAACTGTACGGAGTATTTGAAACACGGGAAAGAAATACCACTCGGGTAGTATCTCTAGGGGAGTTGCAAAGGGATTCGCTGGTTCACCGATCATCGATGGTTCTAGAACTGCCAAACCTACGGTACATGCAATGGTTCCTAAGATTACTACGGGAAATATATATAAGAGATCGTTGGGCCAAGCAGGTTCTCCGTAGTAGTTGTGTCCCATACCCTTGGCTAGTTTTGCTCTTAAAACAGGATCACTCGGGTCAGGTTTTTTTGTTATTGGGATAGACTTCTCACTCCCCCGGTAGAATCGGACGTGGAGATTTCTTATCAGCCGGCTCAAGCGAATCCTCGAATATTTCCGTTTACAAATTCCATTGGGGAACCGGAGGAGTCGTAACTTCATAATAATCTCTGATACTTCCCGAAGCGAGAACCCTTGAAAAACGGAGAGTTATTCTACGGAATAGCTTATTATCCGAGTGAGCTTAAGAAATTTCTCCTCAAGAAGCTTCTTGGATGATCTCGTATCCCACACACGCGTCGTATCTACCCACAGATACGAGACTCTTGAGAAACAGTACCTGTGCGGGATCTTAACTTGTTACAACTTCGGCTTCCTCTTCCCCCGGATCGTTCTCTTACTCCGACGGTTGTTTCTCCGCATCGTACCAAATGCAGAGGAAGTGGATGCATTTTGAAAACCATATGTTTGAAGGGGTGAAACTGCCTGTGACTCGGGTATGCATGGGATTAGACGGAGCCTTAAGGATGAGTTCGACCATAGGAAGCATTCCCCAAAACACCTCATAGGAAGTGTTTTCATATCCAAGTTTTAAACCCCAATTATGAGGTTGGGGAGAGTTGGAGCGGAGACACATACCTTAGTGTGGCAGCATTCGGTAGAAGATCTGCATAGCCTATGTTTCGATACAAGTCACACACTCCCATAATCCGATCTTCCGCCTCCAGACACTTCAATTCATTTCCCTCGACAATTCGAGATAGGAATTCGGTCCACTAAGGAGTCTTCTATTTCTCTTGGTGAGAAAGACTAGTGGCAAGGAAAAAATAACCCCTCATCTTGTAGATTGGGGTCCTCCCGCGGATAGATCAATCAATACCACCCATCCGCTGGATTATAGATTTTCATTACAAGGGACCCGAAATGCCTTGTTTACGGATCATCGGGAAGTGCATTAGCATAGAAACAGCTGTGAGAGGCGGTGAGACGAAAGTGTGTGAACTATAGAAACGAGTCAATGTAGATTGACCTACACTAACACTTCCTCGTAGTAGCTCCACCAACGGAGATCCTATTAGAGGAATGGCTTCCGGTACGCCGGTTACAATCTTAACTGCCCAGTAACCGATTTGGTCCCGAGGCAAGGAATATCCGGTTACACCAGAAGATACAGTTGGTACGGCTAGAATTACACCAGTAACCCAAGTTAATTCACGAGGTTTTTTGAACCCTCCTGTGAGATAGACACGAAATACGTGTGGAATCATCATTGAAACCGTCGTACTTGCTGACCATCAATGAACAGATCGAATTAGCCATCCAGAATTCACTTCGGTCATTATATATTGAACTGAGGAAAAAGCTTCTGTAACGGTCGGGCGATAGTGAGAGGTCGTGGCGGAACCAGTAGCTACCTGAACCAAAAAACGAGTCGATGTGATTCCGATGAAAAATGTTCACATGAGGAGGAACATATTTACTGGTAATGTCATCAGCAATCGCCTAAATCTCAAGACACTCTTCGAACCAATCGTATACTTTATCAAGATAGGCGGGCTTCTACGACCCCCCCCCATACAAACTGTACGTGGGTATTCAACCTCATACGGCTTAAACGAAAACGTCTGAGTAACCCTCCGTTCTACTACTAATCACTTCGTGTGGCGAAATATATTGATCGGACACATTCCGATCCGTGGGAAGGGAAGGGAAGGGAAGGGAAGGGCTTTCCCGGATTTCAGAATCAGCATCAATGATGAAAATATTATCGTATAATAATAATCAATGCATTGCATTGATTTTCGCCTGGACGATGGGGCGATCGATCCGAAGAGCCAAAGCTTTCACGCCAGTGAAGCGGTAGGATTCGTGGCAGCAGAATGCCTGGCCTCCCTGGCTCTCGTGGATGGCTGCGGGGACCGGCAGCCATCCAAGGCTACAGGGTACGGAGTCGAGGGTTCTGGCCGTGACGCGGCGACTTCGCTTAAGGATGGGAAACCATCCGACCAACAAGAACCTTGTCTTCACTTTTGCCCTGGATAAGTACCCTGCTTCCCTTTTTCCCCGGGTTCTACTGTAACCCAAAGACGGGTAGATCCCGAAGGGAAGCCCCGGTTCCACTGGAATTTCCAGGAATATGCTGGTTTAATTCAGTTGATTTTTACTTTGGAATCCGGAATCAAATTGAATAAAGCCCGTAAAAATTCTTCAATCTGCGGAAAGTATCCTAGGAGGTGCATTGAGCGTTTCGCTTACTCAACGCTCAATGCACCGGAGGTAACATCAATATTTCCCGCTCAACCTCCAGCCGTGTAGTTTCAGCAGAACCCGAAGGGGTACCTCAGCAGAACCCGAAGGGGTACCTCAGCGTCCGTGTGCCAATAAAAAAAGCACAAAACAATAAAGCCCGAAGGCGGGGAGTTTCTCCCTTCCCTTTGGCGGTTCCACATTTCTGCTAGTTGAGGGGATCAAGATTCTTCCATACTTAAGCGGACTCGAACCGCTGGCATCCGCCACAGGGTAAGCTACCGTCTCTCAGGCCTACCTGAATGATTCTACCACGGAGGCCGGCGATAGACAATGACTCCCCTCCGAACACGGCCTACAACTCTCATTGTACCGTGCTCTCCGAAAAACCTTTCGATAGGACAGTTCGATAGGATGGGGTAAGTCCTATCCGCCCCGTCCTTCCTTCCGTCCTACAGTTCGTTCCCGTCCTGCAGTTCGGTAGGAAAGCAGTAAAAAAGCAAACGAAGATTATCGATCCATGCTTACGTAAAGAAGCAAACGAAGATTATCGCCTTTCGGCACGGGTTTCGCGCGTTCGCCTTGGCTTTGGCAAAAGGCCATGGTTCGCCGGTACGGCCCTGTGTAGCCATTTTTCCCCGGGAACGAGCCGACCAACTCGATTGGCTTTTTTTCAGCCGTTTCCTCCAGCTCGGCCCCAAGGATTCCTTCTATATATCAAATTGCCACTGGGAAGTTTCAAATAAGCAAATTGTTGAAAAAAAGCAGCTTTGTGAAAAGTTCAGATAAGCAAAAAAATGTAACTGATGGAATTCGGGCGGGAGAGTGCTTGCATCTTTCCCTTCGTCCGAATTTTATTGGCCCGCCCCTCGGCAAGCAAACCCGAAGCAAGGGTGGGGTGGGCTTGAAAGAGAAGAAAAAGAAGTTGTTCAAGCGGAGGGAGCTGGAAGGGCGGGGCAGAGACATATGTTTCTTGAGGTAAAAATGCAGGTAAATAACCAGGTATCCACGAGGCTCAACAAGTTCGGGGAACGCACCCGTGGTAATTGGTAAAGTGATTGATCCCGACTTCGGAATTGCTGGTAGCCAACCTCCTGGTCGACTACGCTACGGACGGCTACATAGGTGCGCTCAACTCAGGCATGCACACAAAATCGAAGAGACCAGGTCACTAGAGCTGCGCTACGCGGCGGGCCTGGTCACCTCTGACCAGACAAAACTGGGCACACTCCTGCCACCCCGGAGCCTACCCGAAAGCTTAGCAGTAGAACCGAGGCTACCGGCAAGCCAGTACTTTAGGTTAGCCGATTGTGGATGGTAGGGGGTGATGAGGCAGTTTCCTAACCTTTTCTAGTCTAGTCACCGGAATTTGGTCAGTTTTTGCAAACAGCGCGCTCCCCACCGTGAAACAAGCTAGTTTCGAACATCCAATCCCGGAAACCCAGTCCCGGGGCTGCTAGGTTTGAACCACTGACTCCATGCAAGCATGAAGAGATCTTTACCTCGCTGCTTATGTTCTATCGGGTTGACGGGTACCAGTCAATTCAAGTTATTACATACGCAATTTCCCGTATCTCTCCTTTCTCCCTTGAGGGCTCGGCTTCACTAGGCACATCGTCCGACCCATTCGCTTCCTGGGCTTGTTCTTAGGGCCCGGGGGAACTTGGTGGGGGAAAAGGCGTAGCATTTTCTTGTGGTAGAACCTGGTTCCCAGCGGGCGGTTGGACCCGGAATAGAAACAGATTTGTAAATAAAGTTGACCACTGCCCCTTCTTCATTTACGGCCTTTCAATCGGTACTTCATTCATGGCCTTCCAAGCAAGCCTTACAATTGATACGTGATAGCATTGCGGGACCTTACACAGAGAATTTCGCATATAGAGCGTTGAGTTCCCGGGCCTGAGGTCGGGTGCTCAGATTTCGTTTGAATATTCGTATATAGATTGGCCAGAAGTTCAAAGAAGCGCTACGTGCAGCAGATTCGGACCCACCACCCCCACGGGGCCCCTCCTCGGGGGACCCTCTACTCAGAGACAGAGCTTTAGCGACATCGACATAGAAACAAGAATGAATACGAGATCGAGGGAGCTGAGATCCTTGCTTTTCTCAATCCTGAGATGTTGGCTCTTCTTGATCCAATCCGAGATAGCCGGAGTTACTCGTTTCGCCAACCATTCACTGAATCTAACCCATCGAGCGATAGTGAATCAATGACTGGAGGCTTCGTGGCCCTTTCTCAAGCAAGGAATTGACTTTCCAAATTTCAGAATCAGCATCAATAATTCTTTGATTATCGTATAATAATAATCAATCAGAGTTCTTTCGATTTTCCCTTTTTGCTTGCTGCTTTGGGGTGAGCCGAGGCTCGGATGTTATTCTTGACGAATACACTCGGTGAGGACAGAAAATCGAGAAATCAACCCGCCTGTCCTTGCAGATCCTATGGGCAGGCGAAAGCCTAGTGCAGACCTAGAAAGAAAGCCACATCGTTATGTTGTTATCGGGCGGCCCGAGAGTAATTTCTCCCGCCCCGCCCTTCCTAGCAATGCAATTTCTCCCTCCTTTCAGGCAGGCCATTTCCCGGGCCCTCTACAGGTCCCCGGGTGGGGGACGGGGTAAGCGCTACACGCTTACCCGGGACGGGAGAAATTGCTGCCTTGCCCGCCATTTCCGGGCGTAGGGGACCCGGCCTCCTTAAGGCCCTCCGGTCAGAGTGACCGGTCACCCTTTCGGTAAAAGTGAGAGAAAATCCCATCGAGGCAGAAAGTTGGGAATAGAATTGAATTCAGCGTTCCGCCCGAAAACCTGCCAAATTCACGCTTAGCTTGAAAGGTACATCCCTTTCTCGCAGGAGATGGAGGCGGGGCGCTACACGCTTCCCGTGCGTGAGAACGCATAGCGTTTTTAACCCGACGGCAGGGACGGGTAGGTGGTACCTGCCCTGTGAAGGGGGAAAGGTTACGGTAAGTGGGCCGGGATCAAAATGAAAATATTGCACCATTCTATGGCACTTGTGACCCAACGTTGACCCTTTTTTTTGTTTGTTTGTTTGAAGGTGAGAAAAACGTATAGTCCAATCTCGATCGAAAGATAGAGCGGCTTGGAAAGGCCGTGCGACTTGAAGGACATAAGGCAATGATTATGGCAGCCTGGAACCCAGGACTTTAGTTGTACCTACCGGCACTTCTTCGGGGGCCCAAGGTCCCTCTCTTCCGGCGGGCGGGGTAAGTGCCCACGGCACCCACTTCGCCCGTAACCGAGGGAAGTGCCGTTTAGGCACTAACCAGGTATAGAACTGGAAGAAATGGCGAGAGGAATGGCCGAAATTTCTCCTGCGAAATTGCCGGCGTCGGGCAGACGCCACTCGACCGGAGGGAGAGGGCCCCGCTAAGCATAGCGCTTCCCCGCTAGTGCCGAAAACGCCGTCACGGGGCTTTTGCGCGCTCCGAAGGTTATCCCGTAACGCTCGCGCTTTCCTCGCCCGCCATTTTCCTTCCGCCACTCGACCGGAGAGGGTAAACCGCAGCGGGTTCCTTTCGGAACCTGCCTCCCCTACAAGTGTCCGGGGGGACCCAACTGCCAGGGCTACTGCCATCCCAGCCCTAGGGAGGCTCCTACCTCACCATGCGTTCCTTCGGGGAAGGTATGAAGCGGCACGGAACAATGCAAGAAGTGTATGATACAGCATAGAACCCGCTAGGAGTGGCAAGACTACTGATCAACGCAAGTGAACCGTGCGACGACGCTTCGTAAAGACGCACCATAAATGTATTGTTACGGGCCAATAGGCACTCTGTTGGCGAAGAATGAACCGGAATGTGATTCGGGACACGATGGGCCTCTGCGTGCCCCGATCGGCAAATGATCACCGGAGTATAGCACAGGATCGCTTTTCCTTGTAATAGAGTCGACACGTCGACAAGGTAAACCCAATGGGCTCCCCGGCGGGAGGTCTGGTCGTGAGATCAGATACCGTCCAGTGGGCAGAAGACGATACGAAAAGCTACCGGCTTACCTTGCCGGGTAGGGTGAAATAGGCGGAAATGGATATATACATATCTATTCAACGAATCGCCGACCCGACCCCCCAAGACCCCCGGGGACCCAGTGCTAACTCGTATCATGGGTGACAAAACACGAAAAGACCACTCATACGATCACGCTTTCGTACTTCGGGTGAATAATTGCAA
>NW_028239378.1:37500-150000 GCF_047967505.1 Dipteris shenzhenensis | reverse complement strand
TCGACATGACCAAAGTGATCGACGCAATCGACGCAATCAACATGATCGACATGATCGACATGACTAGAATGATCGACACAATCGACACAATCGACATGATCGACATGATTGGCACTGCCCGCATCCCCGCGACTCCCACCATTCTCAACTATCTCCGCCTGGGGCGGACTACTCACCTCGGGGGGGGGGGGATGTCAGGCAACGCCAGCAGATATTTATCCTGTATGTCCCTCACCTCGAATCGATGATTGAGTCGTAGTACATCTAAGGCAAAGCTGGCATCTCCCATGATGTACTCGAGGAGCCGAACTAACGTTGACTTTCCCGTGGTTTATGATAATAAAAGGGAAATGCGTCTGAAAAGAGAGTCAAGGTTTGAAGAAGTATCGTGCGAAAACAAAGGGAAGTCTTCCCGTTTCTTCGGATATTCAATCAATATTAGATTAGTTGACACAGGTGGGATTCTGTGATATACTATGGATCAACAGGCTCATCAGCTTGGGTAATCACCAATCGTTTCGAAAACCAAAAATTACCACGACCGCAACTTTAGAAAGACGCGAAAGCGCAAGCCTATGGGGTCGCTTCTGCGACTGGATCACCAGCACTGAAAACCGTCTTTACATCGGATGGTTCGGTGTCTTAATGATTCCCACCTTATTAACCGCAACCTCTGTATTCATCATTGCTTTCATCGCAGCTCCCCCTGTAGATATCGATGGTATTCGTGAGCCTGTCTCCGGTTCTTTGCTATACGGAAACAACATTATCTCCGGTGCTATCATTCCTACTTCTGCAGCTATCGGTTTACACTTCTACCCAATCTGGGAAGCAGCTTCCGTTGATGAATGGCTATACAATGGTGGTCCTTACGAACTGATCGTTCTTCACTTCCTACTTGGTGTAGCTTGCTACATGGGTCGTGAGTGGGAACTTAGTTTCCGTTTAGGCATGCGTCCTTGGATTGCTGTTGCGTACTCAGCTCCCGTTGCAGCTGCTACCGCTGTGTTCCTGATCTACCCAATCGGTCAAGGAAGTTTCTCTGACGGTATGCCCCTAGGAATTTCTGGTACTTTCAACTCCATGATCGTTTTCCAGGCTGAGCACAACATCCTTATGCATCCCTTCCACATGTTGGGTGTAGCTGGCGTATTCGGCGGCTCTCTATTCAGTGCTATGCATGGTTCTTTGGTAACTTCTAGTTTGATCAGAGAAACTACTGAGAATGAGTCTGCTAATGCAGGTTACAAGTTCGGTCAAGAGGAAGAGACCTACAACATCGTAGCTGCTCACGGTTATTTTGGCCGTTTGATCTTCCAATATGCCAGCTTTAACAATTCTCGCTCTCTGCAAGGTCCTACGTTTTTGGCAAACTGGGATGTCGTTCAGTCTTCCGTCCCCAATATATAGGTAATCCGCTCCCCGCAGGCTCCAAGGTGCCACTCCAAAAGGGCCTGACCATGATGTGCCTATGGCAGGCAGAGAGCATATCCGCGTCTATCTGGCCGGGGGCATGGTCACCCGAAAAAGACTCCGATTCGCCAGCCTTCGGCCTCATCTCTCACCAAACCACCGGGCTTGCACGATGATCTTCATCCGTCTGAGACGTTTCGCCTTCAATCGTGCTTTTGCGACATGCTATGGTCCCGGCCTCCCTTCGCGGGTTCTGGTGAGTCCCATGCCTGTATGCCATTCCGGCCTCGCATTTTTTGACCGCAGATGATCCAACGGCCGCCCCACCTTTTCCATCAATAGATACTCCTGACGCATCAACTACACAACCTGACATGGCCTTTCCTACAGGAACATCCACAATAGATCCAGTGCGCTTGACCATATCTCCTTCTTTAATGGCAGTATCACTACCAGATACGACAATTCCTACATTCTCATTCTCAGAATTCAAGGCCATTCCTTTCACACCGCTGGCAAATTCTACCATTTCCCCCGCTTGAATCTTGTTCGATCCATAAACACGTGCAATTCCATCCCCAACCGGTACCACTCAACCGATCTCATCCACTGGCAATTTGGTGTAGTAGTTGGTAATTCTTTCTTCTGAGATAGTAGATAGTTATTCCGTTGCTCTAGCTTTAAATAATCTCATTCTCCTCCTCCTCCGTCGAATCCTTTTCCTCGGTGCTTTATATCCAGGGCAGTTTCCTATATTTGTGGCAGTTTCTAGTTATCCCCCATTTTATGCTGCTGAAAATCCGGGAAAATACAAATCGATCGATATCAAAAGCGCAGGGAAATTGATTGAATGCTGAAAATCCCGGGGAGATACAGATTGATCGATATCAGCTGATGAAAAGAAATCACCCTGAATGACTAAAAATGGCTCTGGATCCGCAGACATTCACTCAGTAAATGGCTAAGAAGCCGCAGGCAATCCGCTCAGACACTTCAGTGAATCCCGCCCCGCTCAGTGAATCGCTCAAAAGCCACAGACAATCCGCTCAGAATTCGCATACAATTTCTCTGTCAATCGCTCGCTGCAGGCAATCGCTCTGAAGCCCCGGCCGCTCTGAAACCTCAGGCATCCGCTTTTTCTTTGTGATGCACAGAGAATTGGGGGTCTAGAGGTATATTGCCCCGATTATCCGGTTTTACTGAGTGATTTCTTGATATTCACAGATAAGGGGTTTGGTTTCGGAAGAGGTTGTGGCGTTGTTCCGGGATGCGCGCCTTCAATATCTCATTCCCAAGCTGGGATTGTTACCTTTTTTCTTAAAAAGGTAGGGGCGAAGCAGGAAAGCGCGTAGCGCTTACCCCGCCTTCTCGAGAAGGAAGGCGCTTAGGAGAAAGCGCTTACCCTTCCCTTGCTTCCTCGGTATCCATTCCCTGCTGGCTTGCTATCCATCCCCTGCTGGCTTCCTCTAGGCGCTTAGCCGCTTTCCCTTCCCTGCCGGCTCCAGCTAGAATGAAGGCTTTTCCCCACAGAGTGGTCTACAGGGATGAAAGCGAAGGGAGGGCTCCATTATCCAAGCCCCTAAGCCTTCCCCCGCTTCGCCACAGTGCCCCGGGATGCCTTCGCTCGGTACTAGTCCCACTTCCTTCCTTCCACGCTTTTCCTTCCAACCCTTGCCTTTCACTCCCTTCGCCACAGTGCCCCGGGATGCCTTCGCTTGGGACTAGTCACACACCCAGAATCTTTTTAAGGATTCTTTTTAGCCTTCTTTCTATTCTACGGAATTTCACTCCAAATAAGCCTTTTCCTTGCTTCGCCTGTAACCTCTTTTCAGGTCCTTGCGCTTCCCCTTCGCTTCCGTTAAGTACCCCTTAGGGGATTCGGTAGGCAACACTCCTTCGCCCTTTACCATAGCTTGCCTGGGATTCATTCCAGTACATTTAGAGTATTCCCCACTCCTACCCTATCCTATAACTCTATACTAATGCCCCTGTAACTTATCGTATTCACCATTCCCCCCAACCATGTTTTCCCTCCGGGTAGGGGACTTTACTTCCTACTGGCTATTACCAATAGGATGCACTGGAAAAGAAAATCCCCGTTTCCTATATTTATTTGGGGACCAGGGTCAGCCTTCCTTCCCCCAGGTTGGGCGCCTGCTACTAACTGACTCCACGAGGCATGCTCGGGTCTCCCTGCGTCTATTTCAACGATCAGTTACACGCTAAGGTATATAGCCCTACTGGTTGGAGCCTGCCTCGCCGACTCCCGACAGTCTCCTCTGTCTCCTCGACAGTCTTCCGTTGCAATCGGGCTGCTATGCGTATCTTTCACCGACTAGTTGCGCATGCTAAGGATTAAAGCGGCCTCTCCCTCACCAAAAGGGTACCTCCCGTCGGCCTTGGCCTGCATGCCTTACTAGCTCCCGGCAGTTTCCGGGTTGTGTTACAGCCGAGCCAACCTCGTGTTCTTCACGACCAGCTACTCTGCCAAGGTATAAACCAACCAGCTTTTACTCCAACCTGAGCAGGAGTCGATAGCCAATTATGCCTCCTATATCGACCTTTTTAAGAATCGATTCTTAGCAATAAGACTACTGTTTTATCATCTGTGGATAAAATCGTTGATTTCTTCTTAGTAAATGAAACGATGTAGCATTTTCATCCTTGTTAGTTGAACGGTAGGCGGGCACACATGCCGGCTTTCTTCCGAGTCAATGAAACGATGTGGCACTGAAGAGGATTTGAACTTCCCGAGAATGAGAACAGGCTTCTTGGTAAAGCAAGCCATTCTATATACGAAATTTCCGTTGCCGGGGCAGAAAGAAAGAAAAAGCATTGTGAGGGAGGGGAGTGGGCGGAAGACTTTGAGCGTGTGGGCGGGAGGTGCCTTACCCTTCCAACTTTAATCCTTACCTTCCAAAGGGATCTCTAGCTGTAGAAAGTCTTGGCTGGTTCCCCTCATAAACCTGTCCAAATAGGTCATAACCTGCTTCTTTTCACTCGTGCGGGTAAGAAAGAGCAGCCCGTCATTCTCTAGGCTGAGGGGGATACCTATTCTGGCCTGGATCATCTTATCCACTAGGTACATAAGGAGGACCAGCTCATGAGATGCCAATGCTCTAGAGGTTAGCAATCCTTCGTGATAACTGCTCCTGTGCCTGCTGGTAAGGCTTTCCTCCTCCGACCTTCCATAGTAAGGGCCAGTATATCTTATCTCTCTGCTTTTTCTTTCTTTCTCGGGATTTTCGGCTCTCCCTATACCTCTCAATGGGTAGCTGAAGAACTTCGCCGCTTGCAGGGGCTTTTGGCAAGCAAGCAAGCCATTCTATATACGAGATTTCCGGGGGAAGGGAGGGTGAAACTAGTGACTCTCCACCATCAACCAATCAGCAATGAAATGCCCGGGGAAAAACGGTTCCTATCATGGAATCGATTAACAACATCGCCAAGGCTCACGGAGGTGTATCTGTATCTGGTGGGGTGGGGGAACGTACTCGTGAGGGTAATGATCTTTACATGGAAACGAAAGAATCGAAAGTTACTAATGAACAAGATATATCAGAATCGAAGGTGGCTCCAGTTCATGGTCAGATGAATGAACCACCAGGAGCTCGTATGAGAGTCGGTTCAACTGCTCCGACAATGGCTGAATATTCCCGAGATGTCAACAAGCAAGATGTCCTTTTATCCATCGACAACACATTTCGTTTCGTCCAAGCAGGATCAGAAGTTTCTGCTTTATCGGGTAGAATGCCTTCCGCCGTGGGTCATCAACCAACTCCTAGTACAGAAACGGGATCCCCACAAGAAAGAATTACTTCCACCAAGGAAGGATCGACAACTTCTATTCAAGCTGTTTATGTACCTGCAGATGATTCGACTGACCCAGCTCCTGCTACAACATCCGCACACCCAGATGCTACTACTGTGCTTTCGAGAGGACTAGCAGCTAAAGGTATTTATCCGGCTGCGGATCCCTTGGATTCGACTTCAACCACGTCACAACCCTGGATTGTGGGTGAGGAGCATTACGAAACCGCACAAGGGGGAAGGCAGCGGGGAATCGGAGAACAAAATCCGAAAGGCCGCCCGCCGGCGAGGATTCAGTTGGGGAATCCCGTCCCGAGAATTTCACATTCGACAGACCGATGAACCAGGCTATCTCTAAAGGGAAGGTTTGATTCACACTAGGGACATTAATAAGCCTGGATATTTCCCTCGATTGAAAAAGAAGCTATAGGAAAGGCCGGCGTACATCCAACACCTTCCTAACGACAGCCATCCACATACCAACCTTCGGCATCGACCCATACTTCCCATGAAGGACTGGTGGACCTCCGTGACAGTGAATCAGTGGTAGAACTCGGAAGGCCTGAAAGGTTGGGCGAAACGCTTCGCGTTTTCCCGTGGGCTCGGTGGAAAAACCGGCAGTAGACCTCGGCATCCCACCATAATTCCTCAATGAAGGGGGCTGGAGAGTTATCAGCTAAAATCCAGGGGTTTGAAGGGGTCCAGTCGAGTGAAGCACTGGGGCAGTGATCCAGTAGCATAGGGTTGTTGGAGGCAGGCAGGGGCCTTTAACCTCTATAGGCATGAAGAAGAAAAAACCACAACCCTGGATGATTCTTCCTGAAGTTCCAAAGAATGCCCCAACCAGATCGATCTACCCATTTCACGCAATCCGGTCGGTTACGTGTTTTTCATAGCACCCCTCATGTTATGTTACATAAAGATGGATCACCTAAAATCAGTTGAATTCCCAAATTGTGAAAACAACTTTCGCACGATGGCGTCGAGCAGAGCAAATCATCCATCCAGGAAGAACAGGATGTGGTTCTCAAAGAATGCTTTAACACCAGTGTTTCCTTTCCGTACTCCAGTGTTTTTGGGGCATCTCAGTGGTTACACAAAATGGTCAAAACCTTAAAGACTTTAGGATTGTTAGAAATGAATACCTCTTATACGGGTTCCTTAGGAGAGATTAGTTTCTCATGAGTGCTTAAAGAATAGGCAATCGACACTTTCTTTTTCTTAGAAGGGAGTCCCTCATATTCTCATAGCCCTTTTTTTCTAGCTTCCTCTTGTTACATCGCCGCCGTCGCTGCTCTTAACCCTCTCGTAATGTTACGCGGGCAGGGGAGCACTGAAGTGAAATAGCAGGCAGGGGAGCACTATAGTGAGTAGAAATAACGGGCCGGCGAGTATCAAGAGCGGATACGGAAGGGAAGGGGATACGACTTCTGCGTTGTCCATTCGAAATGATCATTTAAGCCTGAGAAATGAGGAATTTCACCAAATCCCGGGCCGGGTGATAGAGGTTCAATGCTTCAACACCCCGAGAAGCATGCTTGGTTTAAAACCAAGCAAGAAAAAGGATCAGAAAAAGGATCAGGATCAGAAAAAGGATCAGAAAAAGGATCCATAGATTGGTTTTCCCCCCAGCACTGATAGCTAAATTGGAGCTACCGGGTTCGAATCCCATTCAGTGCCCTGAAGCATGCATGCACTACACGGAATTCTAGAGATGGAACGATATAGCTCTGGGTCCCACGGAATTGGGTATAATAGAAGGATTAGCTAGGCTTTGCAGGAAGCGGTTCCCTGTAAGCCAATAACGTCTCCTTCGCAACATAGCGATTACTACCACGTATGGCGAGGTTAGAGATCTCCCTCTCCGTACCAATACGAAGCATATGGCCCGCCCCTGCCCTCTTGTGAGGAAAAACAGGAGACTAGTTTAAATGGTAGAACAATGGTCTTTGGATAAAAGACCAAAGGTTAAGGGTTCGAATCCCTCTCCCGTAAACTCTAGTCGTTACCTGCAAAGCTTTTTTCGCCCTGCTTCCGCCCACATCTGGCTGGGTGGGTCACCACGCGGAGCGTTGGGAGCCCGCATCCGTTAGTAATGAGCCCGTTTCTACGTCTCCGGGCTCGCTACCGGATTCGGTAGCCTCGGATTCGTAGGCTCAGGGCGATGCGACAAACCTCGTACAGACATCTCAGAAACAGCCCCAACTTACCTGGCCCCGCTGCCCGCCCCTTCAAGTTAACCAAAACCCTACGCCCCTGCACCGTTGAGTGGAATTGTGTAGAGCCCGGGCCAGCTGCTACTCATTATCCTTATTATTAGTCCTCCCACTATATATTATCCCAAATCCCGTGCTCCGCACATTCCCTTTTTCCTTGCCCTAACCCTTTCCCATTCAACCATAATTCTCTGCTGTTATTGGCATTAAAGCCGAGAAAGCTAGGTAATTTCGTATATAATGTGATGCCTGTTTGAGCCTCCCCCGCCTGTACCTCTGGAAGAGGGGGGAGGTAGCTTTAATTGATTATGCGGAAGCACAAACGTCTACTCGTTGTGGAATCTGAGGTGTAAGGTCAAAGTCTGGATTTCATAATCCCCGTTAAAAACAAATACAAATGAATCCACGAATCAATGTTCACAGATTTCTTCATTTTAGTTCTTGTCATGACACTCCATTTGGTTTTTCTCAGCTTCGCTGAAAGGCTGAGAAAGATATTGAATTGAATGCGGCTTTCGCTCCACCATCCAGATAAAGACTTGACCTTTTTTTTGACCTCAAGAGCTGCTGATACGGGGGGAATCTTCGCCCACCTCCAGCCCTCCATCTAGCCTTTCTGTATAGCTTTTACCAGGTCTTTCATATACCCCGACTAGTCGTGATCCACTGACCGATACTCTCCATACCCGAGACCCTGCTGCCAGATACCCCGAAATACAGCTATCTCTCAACCCATTCCGCCTATCCTATTCGAACTACTTCTAGATAAGATAAAGACTTGACCAAGAGCTTTCCAGCAAGCATCTTTCCCAGGCATCTCTCAGACGTAAACCATTACAGTGACCTTATCTCGATTCCCATACGATTGCCAGCAGATATATGAAGTTAGATTCTAATGATAGCATTTCTAGGCCCTTGGGTTGGCTTCTTCGAGGGCCCTTCGGGCGAGGGTTCTTGCTCCGAGCCCCTAACTGTGGATTCTCACGTAGGGGTTTCTCATCCGCGAGAGATCAGAGCACTTGCGATCATCTCTATTCTACTGGAGGTTTAATGAGGGTGCAACCATCATCAATGAAGGGACGAACCCGCACCACACACGAGGAGCTGCCGAGGAGCTGCCAAGCCCTGTGGCGACCCTTCAACCCGGGACTCGATCCGAAATATCAATTCAACAAATCAGTGTGAAAGATAGACTGGTCCATCACTGATCTTGTAGCTGACTGGATCTCCAACAGAAAATAAAGCTTCACGAAGGAAGAGGCCCTTTTCGTATTCTTGGTTATCTATCTCTGTGCTCTGTGTTCCTTTCGAGAAGTGATCTTGGTTTTGTTGGTTCTCTGCGTCCTTTCTGTTCTTGAAGTTATCCATAATTTTCCTCTCTTCGAATTCGGAGCTGGAATTCTTTTCTCCAATAAGCATCGTATATTACGCCGAATACGGAATCGCTCTGAATTATGCCCAGATTGCGTTGGTGTCACGAAAAGATCAAATCTTTTCCCGTTTCCCGAGTCGTTGGTAAGCCCTCTTGGCTTCATGAAGCCGAAGGCAGGATGTGTCCGTCCAGCGAAGGCATCTTCAGGGTGCCGGAAGGTCGGAACCCTTCACCAACCCCTTACTATTGGGTCGGTCAACCAAGGGTAAAGCCAATCCTGCTGACTATTGAATTGGTTAATCAACGGGAAAGCGAAAGGCCGATCAGAAACAGCACACGGGAAGGGAATCAATGTACCCTGATAGTGCCTCGAATCCAGACACTACCTATATAGGAGATAGCCCTTTGCCAGCTAACGTCGTGCAAACCGGCCGGCAGAGTCGTGTTCAGAAAAAATCGAAGATGCGTTGAGAGGACGGCCGCCTCTTTAACTGTTTTTCGAAATCAAACACTTTAACACGCACGTTGCCAGGGAAGGGGAACATGGAGGGGGAAAAGCAATGATGCTCTACTTGGCCCTTTCTATCTGATAGAAACGGGGTTCAGCGGGGGGGTATCTCCTCATCCGTTTTATCCATGGTGCATCGGATGCTGCTGACTCTCATGTCTGTCCGACATGCCATACCGGTACATCTGTCCGAATGGGCTTGGACCATGCCTCATCTCTTGCACCCGAAAACCCGACTCCTTGTATTCCGTAGCACCCGCCTTTCTTTCTAATAGAGAGGCTAGTAGCAAACAGGGACTGAAGGATTCCGACCCGCCACCAGAAAGGGCAGGGAGCCTAGCGGGTTCCCGCGGGAACTAGCCTTCAAAGACAATGTCCGGCCGTCCAAGAAGCCTGTTAGAGATTTCCCAAGAAGCAGCACTAAATGCCGGAGAGGTAGCACACATACTAAGACTCTGACATCATGCGTTGGTTCTTCCGCGGGAAGGCACAACAATAGCCGAGGGAAAGGGTGGAGGTATGAGCCAGCAGCGGAATACGACACTAAAGGATCGATCTCTTGCGCTTTCGGGCTGACTTCGATGTGCGGTTGAAGAAGCCAGGGACGGAGTTCACTCGACCCGAAACTTCTGGGGAGAGGGGTAGCAGAAGTATTTACTGGTTCTCCAGGGAAATATGTTAGTTTAACAGAAACCACTAAGCTAAGGGATTTCAAATGATTCTTCCTGGGGAATTGGATAATCTCCCGCGCAACATCGATGAAGCCACCACAAAGGCTGCAACCTTACAAGTGGAGGGTCAATGAAAGGGATGGTACTGAATCTTCGTGTAATGGCTCCTAATCGAACTGTTCGGAATTCTGAGGTTCGAGAAATCGTCCCATCTACGAGTAGTGGCCAGGTTGGCATATGGCCCAATCACGCTCCACTTCCTACAGCTTTGGATATGGGAGTCCCGAAGGTACGTCACGATGGAAAGTGGTCCGCAATGGCGTTGATGGGTGGTTTCGCCATGGTAGACAGTAATCAGGTAACAACAAAGGAAAAGAATGGTGGAAAACCCACTTCTTGAGCATTTATCCCGTCTGTAGTAGCTGGGAGATTCCCACGAGTGAAAAGGGGACGGAGCGAAATGTTACCTGCCCAATGGCGGCAGTAATCGAGGTGACAGGATTCGAACCTATGGCCCTCTGTACCCAAAACAGATGCGCTACCAGACTGCGCTACACCTCGTGGGCCATCCCCAGTAATGGTTGAAGGCCGGCTACAGCGATCGATTGGCACTTGGCACCCGATCTCTTATCACTCAATCTCAGGAAAGGAAAAGGGCCATTTGCCTAAAAATTCTTATGTCCCTGCATGCAAGTCGCACGGCCTAGCTTTGTCTTTCGACCGAGATTGGACTGTACGTCTTTCTCACCTTTCATTCAGGGTCAACGTTGGGCCACAAGTGAAGTGCCATGGAATGGTGCAATATTCGAATTTCGATCTCTTCGCGGAAAGAGCGAAATGACGCATTAGCACGAGATGGGCTGATTAATATTAGGCCTACCAACGTGCCTTCTAAGCCCGTGAGGGCAGCCGGGATTTGTCAGAATTTGGAATTTTGTGTTGTTTGAAAAGATTTTACCCCTTCGTTTTTCAGATAAATCACGCTGTCGTTATATATACGTAACTCCTTTTCCAATTGTGGTGATTCGGGGGACCCCATCAAGCCAAGCGTAGCGCGGCAGGTCAATAATTTTTCCATTCCGAATTCTTGTTGGTTTGGCTTGATTGCTCTTGAATCGGAGAGATACGAACGGGAAGTTTTCATCGATAGCGTTCCATGAATTATCGTATATGAAATGAATTGAACACGAATGATCCATCACTCACATTCTACTAGGTGCTTGAGCGGGGCAAAGTCTTTGCGCATGGAAGGCCAAGCCCGCGCCTCGGCCGATTCGTATTATAGGAATGATCTCTTTATAACACCCCGGGAACGAAACTTAGGCGGATATAGATTAACGGTAGATTATCTGCCTTCCAAGCAGAGGATATGGGTTCGATTCCCGTTATCCGCAACTGACAGGTAGGACAAGGGATGGCTACAGGTCATGGCTACGGGAAAACCAAAGGTGCCATTTATTTGAAAAATCTCGTATATAGAACAAACACAAATTAAACCTAATGGTTGGTCATTGTCCTAGCAACCTGGAAGAACACTTCGAAAAAGAAAGCGCTACGTTTTCAAAACTTCGAGCAGTGGGAACAAGTGTGCGAGGGATAACTTCTGACCCGGTATTGTCATTTCTAATATCACTGATTTCTCCAGTGATAGCGGCATACGGTTGGCGGTATACCATTAGGAAGTTCTTCGATGCTTACGACCCTCGTGCAGGGGGTTTCAGCAAGTGACACTCAAGTTGGAGGTGGGGATGCCGAAGGGCTTTAAGTTCGAAACTGATGGGGGGTTAGTGGAGGGAAACGACCGGACCCTCCCTAGCAACTGCCATAGGTTGGTTACCTTAGGGACTCTCCCTAGCGTACTCGCTAACTGACTGGCTTTCGTAGCACTGGACCGGCTAGGCTACCGAGACTCTCGCTAGCACTGGACCTGATAGGCTTACCGGGACTCTCGCTACACTGCTGTAGGTTAGGGACGGAAGGAGCCCACCAACGCTGCTACTGATTGGTTACGGAGCGGACTCTCCCGGCACTGCTATTGGTTACGCCGGGAAAAGAGTTAGCTAATTCGCTTATTTGGCTAAAAACAAGTTCGGAAGCGAGCGGAAGCGAGCGATTAGCGTGGTGAGATTGAGGTTTCCCTTATTTATAAGGTTATCAATGTGGTTGTGATGAAAAGTTTCCGATATTCCGTCGGCAAGGGCGAAGGGTAAAAAGGCGCGCTAAGCGCATTTTTCGACTTTTATTGTTGGCAAATACAACACAAGGATTGAGCCGGAAAGGGGAACGGAGTGTGCACCGAAGAGGACTCGAACCTCTAACCACCTGGTTCGAAGCCAGGTACTCTATCCGATTGAGCTATCGGTGCGGGGGGGGGTGACCCGCGAGGGCCACCCGTGAAAATAATCAATTAATGGAGAACAAGAAACAAGCGGAAATCTTTGATAATAACTAACAAGAGGATTCTAAGGAGAATCAAGATCCGATTTCGTGTGACTTCATGGTGAACATGATCTGCCAGAATCTCTTCCATTCCCGCATGAATATACCGAAATAACATAAGATTTAGCAAAAGCAGAGTTGGAACATTGGTTATAAGAAGAATTGGGACTAAACGAGCTGCAGTACTTCTTTGAGCAGGCCAATAATTTAAGGTTCCTCTGTGAGCTTTCGTTGCCTTTATATTAGAAGCATTTGTTCTGTAATAATGCCATAAACCCCTTAGGATCAAGGAAAGTAGCAAACTGATGACTAAATAGAGATAAATAGGGGCAAATTCATAAATAGGAGGAAAATAAAAAAGAAACACATTTGGCTCGAAATAATCCCATATTCGCACGTCCAACCCCAGGTTTACCTTTTCGGTGATCTCGGTTACGGTGAGTTCCCACTTGATCCCAACTCGTGTCAATAGGGGCAGGATAGGCTGAAGGCCTCGGCGTGAATTTGGAAGCGGGGTTTGCCACAGGGGGGCGAGAGCCCAGTCTATAGCTTCCATCAACTCATCGAACGGCGGTCCGAATTGCACCAAAGGCCTCGCTACCGATTGCATATCCGGCAGGGTGGCGTCACGGATAACAAAAAGGGTTTCCGAGAGCTCACTGAGATCGCCTGGCCCCGGGCGGCCGGGGAAGTTTCTTAGCGTGCCCATGTGTTCGGCGAAGTCGTCCTGTAGAATCCTCAATTTTCCCTTGATACTCGTCGCCATTTGCTCTGTAATCATTCTTCCGTTTCCAGGCATGTCTTGTGGTGTTGGTTATTAAAGCTGGGGATATTCATGGCAGTTTAAGGCTATCCCGGAATCGAACCCGTGGAATGGTGCCGAGGGAAAGTCGATGGTGTGCCAACATGATTCAACCGTTCAACTTGCCGGGGAGTGCGAGCCAACGCTCCCCCAACAGATACGATAGTGCGAGCCCAACTTCTTGGTGGGTGCGGCGAGCCTTTGCCGCATCCACTAGAATACGCAATTCCGAAATTCCTTCCCGGAATCGATGCCTTTCCGCGGTGGGTACGCCAAAGAAAGCAAGATTGAATTTCCATTCCTTGGACAATTCTCAGTGGATTTGCACTCCATGGTCCAATTGCGGATTCTATATACGAAATTTCCATTCTCAGTGGATTTGCACGTGGCTCCCTAAAGGAAAGTGCCCACTTCTGCCCGGCCAAAGTAATCTGCCGTCCTGGGAAAGTGCATTTCTTGTTAGCCCGAATCTGCCTAACTTTCCCCGCGCATAGCGCTTTCTCCTCGCGCATAGCGCCCGGCCATTTACCCAACGAATTGACTTTACCGACGTTAGTACAGTTAATGGAGGGACGCTGGCGCCTTCCTTTAGGATTCCCTCCAGCCACAGGTTCCCCTACGACTACCATGTTACGACTTCACCCCAGTCACTGACCCAACCGTGGTATGCGCCAAGAAGACCACCAATACCAAAGTGGGCCACACTCAACTAGGCGTGGAACACTTTAGTAATGGGTGATCCCTGGTCGATGCTTCGGGCGAAACCAATTCCCAGGGTGTGACGGGCGGTGTGTACGGGGCCCGGGTACATATTCACCGCGGCATGCTGATCCGCGATTACTAGCGATTCCAACTTTATGTTCTCGAGTTGCAGAGAACAATCCGAACTGAGGCAATCTTTCTGGATTCGCTCCGCCTTACGGCCTTGCTTCCTATTGTAATTGCCATTGTAGCACGTGTGTAGCCCAGCCCATAAGGGCCATGCGGACTTGACGTCATCCCCACCTTCCTCCATAGTAGAACTACGGGCAGTCTTTTGTGAGTGCAACATCGGCACAGAGGGAGTGTCATCAATCCCGGCCTAAGACTGAACACAGATTCATGGGCCCAGGTACCGGCTCACTTACCATCCATTACCGGGTGGCTCGCTCGTCGGAACCGTTCGCCGGAAGCCCATGTTCTATGTTCCTGCTTTAGGGGGTGAATGATGACATTGATCCTTTGAGAGCAGCATGTCTTAGCAACACAAAACGAGGGTTTCGCTCGTTATAGGAGTTAACCAAAAACGTCTCACGACACGAGCTGACGACAGCCATGCAGCACCTGTATGAATTTTCGTTTCATCCCGTTAAGGACAAGCACACTTGTTCATATGTCAAGTGTTCATACGTCAAGTGTTCATATGTCAAGGGCTGGTAAGGTTTTGCGCGTTGTATCGAATTAAACCACATGCTCCACCGCTTGTGCAGGCCCCCGTCAATTCCTTTGAGTTTCAGTCTTGCGACCGTACTCCCCAGGCGGAGTGTTTAACGCGTTAGCTGAGCCCCCGATCCGCAGACCAAGGACGAACACTCATCGTTTACGGCATGGACTACCAGGGTATCTAATCCTGTTTGCTCCCCAAGCTTTCGCACCCCAGCGTCAGTAGAGACCCAGAAAGCTGCCTTCGCTATTTCGGCGTTCCTTCGTATATCTCCGGATTTTATCCCTACACACGAAATTCCACTCCCCTCTATCTCACTCGAGTGAATTGGTTTTGAAAGCATTCCGCCAGTTGAGCTGGCGCCTTTGACTCTCAACCTGATTCACTGCCTACGTGCCCTTTACGCCCAGTCATTCCGAATAACACTTGCCCCCCCCGTCTTACCGCGGCTGCTGGCACGGAGTTAGCCGGGGCTTCTTCCTCGAGTCTTGTCACAATCGCGCACCCGACGAAAGAGCTTTACAAGCGGCATTGCCCTTCCTCGCTAACGCGACGTTTTTCACTCACTCACGCGATATTGCTGGATCAGGCTTTCGCCCATTGTCCAATATTCCCCACTGCTGCCTCCCCACGGAGTCTGGGCCGTGTCTCAGTCCCAGTGTGGCTGATCGTCCGAAAAGATCAGCTAAGCATCTGCGGCTTGGTCAGCCTTTACCCAACCAACTACCTAATACTACGCAGGCTCATCAAACAGCGCTTTAACGCTTTATCGAAGCTTTTTCGCTTTCGTTTATTCGGGATTTGGCCCAAACTGTTTGGCAGATTCCCACGCGTTACGCACCCGTTCGCCACTTTGTTTTCAACTGTTCCATGAAGGGACGAAAACAACGTTCGACTTGCATGTGTTAAGCATATCGCTAGCGTTCATTCTGAGCCAGGATCAAACTCGGTTTTTTGGTTAAAAACGCGGAAACGAGATATTTTCTGAGTTTCCGGATAGTTTTTGCAGATTCAAGGAAATACTTGAAGACGGAGGGGATACTGGACGGTTCCTCCTCCACGCGGGAAGGGAAGGGAAGGGAAGGGAAGGGAAGGGAAGGGAAGGGAAGGGAAGGGAAGGGCGTGAAGACCTTTCTTCGAGTATTTATTCTTTCATTGATCCAGTTCAACTCTCTCTGAGCCGAACCCTATTCAATGATGATGTGATTTGGGGTTCGGAGGTTCGATAGAAACTGCTCCATGATACAAAGCCATACTTGCTTTGCATCGCCCAAACCACACTCCATGTTATGAACTTCTGTATATGCCCGACGACTCGTCTCAAGGTTTCATTTTGAAGTTCTTGTTCGAATTCCATAAGCCTGAGGCATTGCTTATAGTGAGCTTTCAGGCGCTTAGCAGGCTTCCCTTCACGTTATCCCGGTGGACCGTATTCAGTGAACAAAAGAAAGTATTTCTATGAAATTTTTCGGTTTCTTTTGCCTTTGGCTCCCAACTCCGGATGCAAGACTCGAACTTGCGGCCCATGGATTAACAGTCCACTGCTCTACCGACTGAGCTAATCCAGAACCAATATGGATGTATCCCTTCATGGAGGAGGAGACACGGGGCAGGGCCTCCCGAAGAGGATGCGATCAGTAGTCCATCGGGGAACCGCTCCGCTGATGAACCCTCGTCCTCCTCGAGGGTAGATCTAGGCGATCACTTACGGGCCGTTGTGTTGCCGGCGGGATGCGGGGATTTGAGCGGGATTTTCGGGGAGGCACCACCACTTTCAGCGTATGCTCGAAAACCCACGGTTGGAATTGGAAGTCGTCACAACAAGCCTTGCAGTCATAATGAACGGAAGTCGGATTCGAACTAACTAGAAAGGGTGGTGAGTCGGGCAGCCTGAGGCCTTCCCGCTGTGATTTCGGCAGACCTTTATCTTCCTTCCGGTCGAAATCTCCTGGAATCTCTTCGAGGAACCGAGAACGCAGAACCAGAAAACCCTAATGATTCATGCCAAGCGAGACGATTAATCTTACTTTACGTTGATCTTCGAGAGAATGAAAGAATTCTACCCGTAATGGAAGCGAAAGCAACAATCATTTCTTATTATTATACGATAACGTCGGTGACTGATACGGAATATTCGACGATGAATTTTGGATCGAATCGGAGCTTGCTTGCTTTTCGGGTGGAAAAATGGCATGCATGCATTCTATAAGGTGGGAAAATGGCAGGATTTGGAATTCGGAAAAGAAATGGCTCGGGAAATGGCGGGAAAATCGCTTGCTTTTCGGGTGGCTCTTCCGGATCAATCACGAGTCGAAACATGGTTAGGGCACTGATGTGTCTCGAGCTGATTCCGAATGCCGTCAATAGAAATCTCGTAGCATTCCCCAATTTTCTTGACGATCAACAAATGAAGGGAGAAATCTTTTCCATATTCGTAATAGCCGTCGCAGCTGCCGAAGCTGCTATTGGGTTATCCATTGCTTCGGTTATCCAGCGGAATAGAAGATCGACTCGTATCGATCAATTCGATTGGTTAAAATGGTAATTGATTCAGGTGCCATTTCCGTGGGTGATTCAGTATTGAATGAAATAATACACATGTATTGCATCCAACTGGTAGTACTATTTTTTCCCCCCAATAATTCGATTTCCGTTCCAAAAAATTATGTCATACCTACCTGAATCCCTACCTACCCCGGGGAACCATTGGAATCGTTTCGTACCGTTCTTCCCCGTATTGCAGAATTCATTCATTTTATTAGGGGAATGGGGGGGTTCCACCTTACCATCCCACGGAATGTCTGTGTGGTTACACCTCTCCTTCACGCGTGAACCGGATCAAATGCTCGCTTCCAGCCTTGGCAGCTCGGTTCCGGACGAATGATTCGGACGATGGGCGGGCAGAACAGAGTTTTTTTCTAGGGGCCTAGAACTTATGAACTTATCCAGGTTTCCCAGCCCAGAAGGGACCCCGGATTTTGGCTCTGTGCCTCGTAGCCTCGATTAGCCACGCATCAGCGGATTCAGTGGAAGGAGCTTGCCCATCGTTGAGCACTCTCGTTCTTGTGGAGTGGCTTTCAGTGGGATGAGCAGATGGTTTTGGCTGATCTAGCGGGTTCGCGTCATAACCAATCGGGGAACCCAATCATTTGAAGGCAAGAAGGCCAGCGTACGAGCAGGGAAAGTAGCACTCGTTGGAGGCGTTTGACCTGTAGACCCCGCGTTCTTGTTGTCGGGTTCCCGCGCGCGAAAACGCTAGCCTTCATGAGAGGAGAGAGGGGAAATTGGGTCAATAAAAATGTTATGGCACTTTTAGCAACGGCAAGGGCTAGCAGGAAAACTTGAGGGCAACAACACTTTTTTTTGGGTTGGGAAAGTGGCTCTTCCCCGACAGACTTCGAATCTGTTCCATGGGAATGAACAACAGCTTTCCGCTTCTTTTTCTTCCCCTCGATCCCAATCCTCTTTCGATTATTGCTGGCAGCATTCCGGGGAAGCGATCACGAATAAGATGATGAAGCTAGGCTTTGCAGGCAGGAAGAAACAGGAAGCGGTTCCCCTGCCGATGGAGGATTCATGTTGCCGGAATTGAGTATTAGAAGGATCAGCTAGGCAAAGCGGTTCCCCTGGGTTCCCGATGGAGGAGTAATTAAGCCTCCATCTCGAGTGGCGCCGTTGAAGAACCTAACCTTCTTGAACCCATTTTTCTAAACCTTTGCCAGAAGCGGAACCTAAAGCTTCTCCCGGAACCTAAAGCTTTTCCCGGAACCTAAAGCTTTTCCCGGAACCTAAAGCTTTTCCATCTGCTTTTCCCTTCATGGAAGCGCTCTGCTTTTCCCTTGCTTCTCCCCTGCACTCACCTAAAGCAGGAAACTTCTACCGAACAGGAAACTGAAGCAAAGCATATAGGTGTAACCTATCTCCTGATGAGGAAAGAAACCGGCCAGCAGGAACCTTCTCCCTCGGCACAAGTCCAGAAATGCGGTTAGCCCTTTTCTTTTGCCAGCCTTTAAACTGCCATAAATATCAAGAACGGACGGGGAAGAGCAACGGAATATAAGTACGATTTACGCGCGAATTGATTTTATTTGCTGGGAGAAAGAGGAAAAAATATCATTCCAGAAGGGAAAAGAGAGTCATTTTTCAAAGATTACCGAGTACAAGCGCACATCTGGGCTATCGGAAACCTCCTACTCCATATCATCAAAGATATTCACACGGATTCAGACATGGAAGGGCTATTATTGATTTGGAAAAAACACCTTTATTCTTGAAGATTGCTTGTAACGTGATTGGATCTACTACTTGTAGGGAAGGCCATTCATTGCTGGTGAATACGGATCCCTTGTATAGTAACATAATGAAAAGAATGGCGAAAAGAACCAACTAGAGCTATATCAATTCCAAACGGATTGGTGGTTTTTCAACCAATTGGGAACATATGAAATATGAAGAACGCTTCTAATATTCATCCACGTAGCATTCCAGCCCACGTTTTTCAAAGATGCAAAAATATTTTGAAGGACTGATGACACGCTAAATTCCGGATGGTTTAGTTGTACCGAATGCACGTAAAGATTTCATAGCTATACTTGAAGCTAATCGATCATGAATACCTATTGTACTCCTGGTGGATTCTACTCTCTCGGAGAGATTACATAAATTAATTACTTATCCCATTCCAGTGAATAATGATTTCGTATGGTTTACAAATCCATTTCGTTAATTGATCACGAAAACAGTCATTCATTCGAAAAAAGCTCGGAAACCCGCCAAAAAAGCTCGGGAACCCGCCAGGGAAATGATTCGGGGAAGGGAAAGTTTTGAAGTTAGTTTCAAAGGTAGGAAATCGGATGCACCTTTAAGGGGTCTATCGCTTTATTGCCACCGCACAACACCATTATGTAGTCATTTTTTTCGTCATTCACTTTACAGGTTCTATTCCTCTGGATCTTCCGCCCAGAAGGGCCGAACGGCTAACTTATTGCCCACCTCTTCACCCTGGAGCCCCCACAATCTTTCCCCCCGGCGCGGTGTAACGCATCTGGCAATGCTCAAGCATAGGGAGCTAACCGGCGAAAAGCCGCGGCTTTCGTTTCTTAAGGAAATGGGGCAACAACATGCTCCTGTGATGGAAAAGTTTGCACATGTACCCTTAGAAGATGCCCGGGCTGCCCTAGCCCTCGATTGGGTTGATGCAAATCATATTGCAAGGGAGTGTTCGGGAGGGCGTTTTCCGGCGGGAGGGGACTTCTACGAGTTTGCAGTAAGCCTGGGAGCGCACGTGCGGAATCATATCGCCGAAGCTATAACCGGGGGGTACCCCTTGGGGCCGGAGGAAACGCGGGAGATCCAGCACCTTCTGGAACAAATCGGGGGTATGGCCCCAACGTTTGCCCCCGGCGTACTTTTCCCCCTAATCCGTAGCTTCTCTGAATGCGCAGGGGGTGTGGATACGGCGAATGATGTGCTTTCCGGCCGCCCCGGGGCGGCAAAGCCGGAAGAGCTTGCGCAGGCCCTGCTTGAGGAGGTTGGAAGCTCAAGCCCTTCCTTCCTCCGGTCTTATTACTCAGGACGGATAGCCGAGTATGCGAGCCTGCTAGCATACTACCACGGGCGTTTGTTAACATTGCTCCCCGCGGCCGCGCAGTCACTTTATCCCTTAGCGGGTGCCCCCGCCGCAGGCATAGATGAACCCGGAATCGAGGAAGCCCCGCATACAGAGCAGGCCGTGGATGCAGAGGAAGCCCCAGCTGGGGGGGGAACAGGAGGAGGAAGCGCCTCTTCGGTTAGCGAACCACCGGGTCTACCTCTTCTCCTCGGAGTTGCCGCGGCTGTTCTCCGGCACCATGACTCCCTTCTTCCTGTTGGGATTGCCCTGGGAATTATCTCTCTTTTACTTAGACTGTGGCGGGGCCGCAGGCCGATACAGAAAGGGAAAGATGAAGTGGCGGCAGTGCCAGGAGGGAGGGCGCGGATAGGGGCGAGGGCCCCCTGCCCGAGAGCGGAGCCCAGATGCTCCAACTCTTGGAACCGATTGCCCAAGATATCGATCACACGCAGCGGTTATACGGGGAACTGGCCGGGATTGCGGGCGGCGAAATCGTTCCCGAGTCTGATGCGGAGGGCGCGGATAGGGGCGGGGGGGTCCCCGTTCCGGGCCCGATGGAGATGATCGACTTAGATATATAATATCAACATGACAGGTAACGGGCTGCTTTACCCCTTCCCGAGAGGACCTCCGCAAGCGCCTTTATTCGACATCATTTGTATTTCGAGGTTTGGAAGCAGAGAACAAATAGGTTAGGGTTTTACCTTGCTCGCTTGAATAGGGTTTTCCCTCGAGGTGGGGGCTTAATGAATCCCCCCCTCCCTTCTAGCGTAAACCCGTAAAGGAAATTTCAATCAGTTCCGCTGCGATGGACGGGACCGACCCATCACTAAAGATTAGGGCTATACGGATTCGAACCGTAAACATTCTCGGCTATGCAGATCGGAATATAGAAATTCTTGAACTGCTTCACGAACCCAACATGCTTCTTTCGTGGCATTGGGCTCTCCTACTGGAGGTGGCGAGGATTCTTCCAATCCGACGGACTTTTCTTATCCTCCAAACGATATGGATGAATCGACGCGAGAGTTTGTGCTTAAACATACATTCATTGATCAACTAGAATTGCCTGTTAAGACTTATAACTGTCTTAAACGAGTTGGTATACGTACGATCTGGGACCCACTGAATTACAGTCAGGAAGATTTAGAGAAAATCAAGAACTTTGGAAGAAAATCTGTAGATTAAGTATTGAAAACTTTATGGGAACGTTTCGATATAGAATTACCCAAGAACAAATCGTATGTTGATTGGAAAAAAGATGGGTAAATACTCAAATATATTTTACCTAGTTCCCAACCCATTCCTCATTCTACCCCTTAGGGGGTAAACCGAAACCAGTGGAGGATCGGTATCGGTAAGAATCGGGGTAGACGAGTTAACTTTGTTTGTTTATCACGCCACGGGAGGAGGAGACAGTTAGTTATCTGACTGGATCTGGGGGGGTCTTGGATCGAAACGATCCCACCCCAGATCGACTATTTACCACATGGAGGATCGGCTTTTTTTGGTGCCAGATCGATCCTAAAATAGTCCCGAAGTTGAAGATCCATCGATGGGTAAAGCTGCTCCGATGCCTAACCGAATAGCTACTGCAGTACCAATCGGAGAAACCGTTGTAGCTACTGAACGTCGAAATGGATTCTGAAATTTATTCACATTCTCGAGAAAAGGCACGGTCAACGAACCTGCCGGTACCGACGCCATCAAAGGGACACCCAATGATTTATTAGGAACTGTACGGAGTATTTGAAACACGGGAAAGAAATACCACTCGGGTAGTATCTCTAGGGGAGTTGCAAAGGGATTCGCTGGTTCACCGATCATCGATGGTTCTAGAACTGCCAAACCTACGGTACATGCAATGGTTCCTAAGATTACTACGGGAAATATATATAAGAGATCGTTGGGCCAAGCAGGTTCTCCGTAGTAGTTGTGTCCCATACCCTTGGCTAGTTTTGCTCTTAAAACAGGATCACTCGGGTCAGGTTTTTTTGTTATTGGGATAGACTTCTCACTCCCCCGGTAGAATCGGACGTGGAGATTTCTTATCAGCCGGCTCAAGCGAATCCTCGAATATTTCCGTTTACAAATTCCATTGGGGAACCGGAGGAGTCGTAACTTCATAATAATCTCTGATACTTCCCGAAGCGAGAACCCTTGAAAAACGGAGAGTTATTCTACGGAATAGCTTATTATCCGAGTGAGCTTAAGAAATTTCTCCTCAAGAAGCTTCTTGGATGATCTCGTATCCCACACACGCGTCGTATCTACCCACAGATACGAGACTCTTGAGAAACAGTACCTGTGCGGGATCTTAACTTGTTACAACTTCGGCTTCCTCTTCCCCCGGATCGTTCTCTTACTCCGACGGTTGTTTCTCCGCATCGTACCAAATGCAGAGGAAGTGGATGCATTTTGAAAACCATATGTTTGAAGGGGTGAAACTGCCTGTGACTCGGGTATGCATGGGATTAGACGGAGCCTTAAGGATGAGTTCGACCATAGGAAGCATTCCCCAAAACACCTCATAGGAAGTGTTTTCATATCCAAGTTTTAAACCCCAATTATGAGGTTGGGGAGAGTTGGAGCGGAGACACATACCTTAGTGTGGCAGCATTCGGTAGAAGATCTGCATAGCCTATGTTTCGATACAAGTCACACACTCCCATAATCCGATCTTCCGCCTCCAGACACTTCAATTCATTTCCCTCGACAATTCGAGATAGGAATTCGGTCCACTAAGGAGTCTTCTATTTCTCTTGGTGAGAAAGACTAGTGGCAAGGAAAAAATAACCCCTCATCTTGTAGATTGGGGTCCTCCCGCGGATAGATCAATCAATACCACCCATCCGCTGGATTATAGATTTTCATTACAAGGGACCCGAAATGCCTTGTTTACGGATCATCGGGAAGTGCATTAGCATAGAAACAGCTGTGAGAGGCGGTGAGACGAAAGTGTGTGAACTATAGAAACGAGTCAATGTAGATTGACCTACACTAACACTTCCTCGTAGTAGCTCCACCAACGGAGATCCTATTAGAGGAATGGCTTCCGGTACGCCGGTTACAATCTTAACTGCCCAGTAACCGATTTGGTCCCGAGGCAAGGAATATCCGGTTACACCAGAAGATACAGTTGGTACGGCTAGAATTACACCAGTAACCCAAGTTAATTCACGAGGTTTTTTGAACCCTCCTGTGAGATAGACACGAAATACGTGTGGAATCATCATTGAAACCGTCGTACTTGCTGACCATCAATGAACAGATCGAATTAGCCATCCAGAATTCACTTCGGTCATTATATATTGAACTGAGGAAAAAGCTTCTGTAACGGTCGGGCGATAGTGAGAGGTCGTGGCGGAACCAGTAGCTACCTGAACCAAAAAACGAGTCGATGTGATTCCGATGAAAAATGTTCACATGAGGAGGAACATATTTACTGGTAATGTCATCAGCAATCGCCTAAATCTCAAGACACTCTTCGAACCAATCGTATACTTTATCAAGATAGGCGGGCTTCTACGACCCCCCCCCATACAAACTGTACGTGGGTATTCAACCTCATACGGCTTAAACGAAAACGTCTGAGTAACCCTCCGTTCTACTACTAATCACTTCGTGTGGCGAAATATATTGATCGGACACATTCCGATCCGTGGGAAGGGAAGGGAAGGGAAGGGAAGGGCTTTCCCGGATTTCAGAATCAGCATCAATGATGAAAATATTATCGTATAATAATAATCAATGCATTGCATTGATTTTCGCCTGGACGATGGGGCGATCGATCCGAAGAGCCAAAGCTTTCACGCCAGTGAAGCGGTAGGATTCGTGGCAGCAGAATGCCTGGCCTCCCTGGCTCTCGTGGATGGCTGCGGGGACCGGCAGCCATCCAAGGCTACAGGGTACGGAGTCGAGGGTTCTGGCCGTGACGCGGCGACTTCGCTTAAGGATGGGAAACCATCCGACCAACAAGAACCTTGTCTTCACTTTTGCCCTGGATAAGTACCCTGCTTCCCTTTTTCCCCGGGTTCTACTGTAACCCAAAGACGGGTAGATCCCGAAGGGAAGCCCCGGTTCCACTGGAATTTCCAGGAATATGCTGGTTTAATTCAGTTGATTTTTACTTTGGAATCCGGAATCAAATTGAATAAAGCCCGTAAAAATTCTTCAATCTGCGGAAAGTATCCTAGGAGGTGCATTGAGCGTTTCGCTTACTCAACGCTCAATGCACCGGAGGTAACATCAATATTTCCCGCTCAACCTCCAGCCGTGTAGTTTCAGCAGAACCCGAAGGGGTACCTCAGCAGAACCCGAAGGGGTACCTCAGCGTCCGTGTGCCAATAAAAAAAGCACAAAACAATAAAGCCCGAAGGCGGGGAGTTTCTCCCTTCCCTTTGGCGGTTCCACATTTCTGCTAGTTGAGGGGATCAAGATTCTTCCATACTTAAGCGGACTCGAACCGCTGGCATCCGCCACAGGGTAAGCTACCGTCTCTCAGGCCTACCTGAATGATTCTACCACGGAGGCCGGCGATAGACAATGACTCCCCTCCGAACACGGCCTACAACTCTCATTGTACCGTGCTCTCCGAAAAACCTTTCGATAGGACAGTTCGATAGGATGGGGTAAGTCCTATCCGCCCCGTCCTTCCTTCCGTCCTACAGTTCGTTCCCGTCCTGCAGTTCGGTAGGAAAGCAGTAAAAAAGCAAACGAAGATTATCGATCCATGCTTACGTAAAGAAGCAAACGAAGATTATCGCCTTTCGGCACGGGTTTCGCGCGTTCGCCTTGGCTTTGGCAAAAGGCCATGGTTCGCCGGTACGGCCCTGTGTAGCCATTTTTCCCCGGGAACGAGCCGACCAACTCGATTGGCATGGGAGGGCTTCTCCGGTTTTGCAGACCTTCCGAGCTAGAAATGTTTACAGCGGGGAAAGGATTGATGCAACCATCGTAGTAAAGCATCTCGGAATCATTACGAAAGGGAATCAATGCAAAGTGCATCGCTTGCTTTTAGGAATAGTTATAGCACGCGCAGAGCCTATCGTCAATCCAGGGATGGAACAAACAGGTAAAGAAGCGGGCACAGAATGAATGCGCGACTGCTTCCGGGAATGATGTCGAGTGAACGACTGATGAAGCCCAAGGTAGAGGCCTCGTAAGACCGGTTTTCGGAAGCGTCGAAGGCCCCGGTGCGTCGAGTGGGATCCGGGTGGATCACACGAGTAAGCGAAAGGGGCACCGAATGTAATATATCCTTTTACACATTATTCTGTCAAATTGATTCGCCGGCCAATGTAGAAGGCATAATCGGCTATCGACTCCAACAAGAATCAGTTTTTATCCGGAAAAGTACTTGGACTCGGCACTGGAACTGTCCTATCGCTACGCAAATCAGATCCCCCCGGTAATTCTGATTTGCGTAGCTTGTGAAACCTTGCAATCCCGCTACTTCATCCTTGCAGGGACGGGAAACGCTCCGGCTGGGGGAACAGATGATACTCTATGCTTTTGGCGGAACTGTCCTATCGCTACGCAAATCAAATCATTCTTCCCCCGATTTGATTTGCGTAGCTTGCCTGCCTCGCTTCGCTCGGTTGTCGTGGACCGCCTACTGCCGGGACTTGCTACGCTACCGAGAAAGAAAATGAAGACTCTCTCTCCTCCCTGACGAACCGGGTAGAATTTACTTCATTCCTTGAACCCCGACGTCTAAACACGTCCAATTCGCGTTAAACGCCAGTCCCACGCAGCCTAAGGGCAGCTGCGCAGTCTCCTTTCGTGCGAGACTCTTTGTCTCGTATCACCATCCCCGCCCACCGGCAGGGACGATTTGTCTCCCTGTTTTACCAGACACCTATTTACCCGCACATAGCAAAACCGCGTACTGCGCTTACCCATGCTACATGCGTGCGTGAGTGCTAGTTACTCTGCTCTAGGACAGCCCATTGCTGAACCTCCAGGGTCGAAGCGGTCAAAGTCAACCCCTCCTACCCCCGGTGCCGGGACCATGCCCACGGCTGCGCTTCGCAGAGTCCCATCTCATAGGATCGTTACCACAACACTAGTGGTTAGAGATCCAGGCGGAACACTTTATCCTACGCTACGGGGGAGTTGGCAATTTCCAGGGCCTCCGGCCGTATTGGACTGGCACTACTGAAAGGCCATTAAGTCAACCTTTTCGGCTTGCCGGTAGCCTTTTACCCCGCCCAGTAGATTCGCCTAACGCTTATTGGTTCGCTAGCCTAGTAGTTAGCTTATTAGTTCGCTAACATGTACGCTGTCCCGGCGCTTAGTATGCAAGTTATCGTATAATAATGAGAGCTTATTAGGCTATAAAGCTATCAATAACGCTAACACAGTTTTGTTTCGGAATCGAGATTTTAGCACTCCCAAATCAATCATCCCTGTCTTTCCACTGATCAAAATCGGTCTTTTGATAAATCGGGCATCATGTAGAAAGAAAAGTCATACTTGCCGTGCGCTCGCATCGCTTCACTTTGCTCGCCCTTGCCTTCGGCTGCTTCACAGTCAAAATTCTATCCATGGGACAGAGGAAGCCGAAAGGTCCCGTACCCCACCCCACCTCATTAGAATTCGCCGGGGGTACCTCACTGCGTTTAGGGAAAGCGCTGAGTGGCGCTTTATCCCGGCGGGGCCTTCCTGCGCTTCCCCTTTTCCGGAGGGGTAAAACGCGGGGCGTTTTCATTGATTTGTCGAAAACGCCTTCTCCAAAAAAAAGTTGAGCGACTAGAGCTATTAGGCAGATCCTTGTGGTATTCGCACCTCTCGACCGACAGAGCTCCGTTGGTTGGCACTTAGCTCGCTCCAGTTCGATCGACGCTTAGCTGGCATTTCTGCCAATGACAATCCGGTTCGCCAGTATAGCCAGAGAGATCAACTCAACCACGCTACGCCACGCCACCTGCTCGACTTGTTGGTAGGTCAAAAGGGCTAAAGGTTCAATTGATAGATGAAGTGGAATCGTATAAATGGTAACAAAGACGGAAGGAATCGTCAAATTCGTTTTACGATTCGTGCTATCGATAGCCGCCCGGAGCAACGGGTTTGACCGGCTGGAAGTGAAAACTCTATAGGACGCCGCAGACGACACCTCGGCACACAAGCTAATATCCATCATAACGATGGGCATTACAATGAAAGCCACCAGAGAAAGGGAGATGAAAGCGAGGCGCCGAAAGGAAAGAACGATAAGGAAAGAAATTCCCTACTTGCTTCGATTTTTGCACTCGTTTCCGGCCAGATCGTGAGGGGTCTCTGCCTAATTCATCCCTTGGATGTGAAGGTACGCATTTCACTAATCTTTATTGGATTAACCATAGGCTTCTCCATAGTCATAGGTAGGACTCATGTGGGAAAACAACTGCAGAATAAAATTACAAAGATTTTCTTTTTTAGGTGGAGAAGGAGCTAAAAATGGTTATTTTGGACTTTTCTGGGGTGTAGAAAGCAGCACTACATCTGTCGCTGGACGTTGTTTTGTAAACATAATGGGTGAAAGCAGCTGGAATTGCTGTGGTGTCATGGCAGTGCGGTGTTCTGGTAAGAAGGTCACTACGAAAGATAGCCTTGAGGGATATTCGTCATAAAATGTTAGGTATAAAAGTTCAGGCACTTCCCAGTGTCCTGGATTCCGTTTTGGCAACGGAGACAAGTTTGGGGGAAGTAAGAGGAATATTAGGGTGACTCTAGAACTTTGTCGTGAATTTTGTTCCCCGTCTTTCCCTTTCTTTTTTCCCTTCTTTTTGCCCTTTCCTCGTTGGGAACAACAGCAGAATTCGGGAACAACGCCCCACCATTGAGCTAGCGGAGGGCGCGGAGCGTCGGCATGGTCGCCTCAATCCTGCCCGCTTGCCCGAAACCTCGGGCTAGGTCGCGAGTCAGGCCAACCTGGAGTAAGCTTCGTATAGCGGAGCCGACCGAGGTTTCTAGGGAATTTTTTTCGTGGATAGTGGCAAGGAAGCATAAAGATCTTATCTTTGCTCCGCACTCCGCAAAAACAAGCTCGCTTGGTGAAAATGGTAAACACGGCAGACTTAAAATCTGTTCCGAACAACGAACGGATTATCGGCTCGAATCCGATAGCGAGTATCCATTAATAGTGTCTTCCGATTCGTAGATAGGGGCGAGTATAACTTAATGGGTCAGAGTGTCAGATTGTGAATTTGAAAACACGGGTTCGAATCCCTTTTCTCCTTGATGATAGTCCTAGGACTACTCCCGGGGCCCGTGGCAAGGTTAAGGGGATTAACTGCCGTAATCTCCGTTCCGGACAGGATCCTCGTGAGAGGGTCCACCAAAGGCTTACCCTTCCGCCAGGAAAAGAAACCCGTTCACTTTGAACTATGAAAAACCTCAGAAACACGGCACAAACCCTTTGTATTCCCTGTATTACTATACGGAATTGTTCTCACTATTTGGCTTCGTCGATATCGATAGTGCTGTCTGATCATTCAGGCCGTACTCGCACTTCAGCCTCCATTCGTACAATAAATCTAGGTTTATATGCTGGCCGGGTTCGTTCCCTTACCGGCCGTATCTCTGGAGCGTGCGGTAGCCGCTTCTTCGCAAGAAGAGAAAGAATAGGGATAACCTTTTATGTTGGTCTACTGGGGTTACAAAGTCCTTTATTTCAGCGCTCGTTCTCAAAGCCCACACTAATGAATTCTTCTCAATTGGATTCACCCTGGAGCCCCCGCAATCTTTCCCCCCTTAGCGGCGTAACGCATCTAGCAATGCTCAAGCATAGAGAGCTAACCGGCCAAAAGCCTAGCTTTCCTTTATTAGGGAAATGGTGAACGAGCAGGCCCCTGTGATTGAACGGTTTGGAAATGTCCCGGACGCTCGTTACAATCTCTGGAATGATTGGAATAACTTCAATGAAGTGGTTAAGCAGTGTGCAGAAGGGGCTCTGCCGGGGGGAGAGGCGTTCTGCGAAGTAATAAATGCCCTTAAGAAAGGAGAAAATTGGGCGAATCTTCTCCTCGGCGCAATAACTGTGAATTCGGCAGGGCATTCCGAAATAATTCATTGGGTGAACCAAATTCGGGCACAAAGAATGGACTTTTACCGCCATGTGCTGTACCCTGCGGTCACTCATCTAATTGGACTCGCGTGTCTCGACGAGCACGTCAACAATGCGCGACCGCTACGCTTGCGGGGAGCAACCCTGGAAGCGTTCGTGCAAAATAGAATTGAGGGGACAAAAGTAACCACCCCAACCTCCGTTAGTTGTTACCACGCGGGAAGAATAGCCGAGTATTTGGCCAATTTGGCGTACTCGCACGGACGGTTATTATCATTACTTCCGTCAGGGGCACATTTCTCATATCCACTCGTTACCGAAACCGCCATTGACACGGCTCTCGCGGTAATCGCCCAAGAGGAGGCCCAAGAGAAGGCGGATCTCAAGGGACTGAGGGATTTTGCAGCTAGTTGTAGGAGCGCCGGGGCACCATACGTGTTGGAGGTGCTCGCCGGGCAGCAAGAGCCCCACCAGGCTAGCGCAACCTCCGAGGACGCGGCGCCTTCCGCGCAACCGGCTGAGTCCTCCGGGACCCGCGGCGAGGGTGCCTCTTCGGTTAGCGAACAACTCGTAGCGAGGTTACCTCTTCTCCTCGGAGTTGCCACAGCTGTTCTCCGGCACCATGACTCCCTTCTTCCTATTGGGATTGCTCTGGGAATTATCTCTCTTTTTATCAAAATCTGGGTGCGCCGCAGGCCGATACAGAAAGGGAAGGGCGGTAAGGGAGGTGTGAGGAGGGAGGAAAGCCCTGGAAAGAAGTCAGAGGGCCCATACTACCTGCCTAACTCGGTCCGTTAATGCGCATAAGACCATGGGAGTGTATCGGATCGAAAGATGCTAGCAGAGAAAATTTTCCCTATATTTGATCAATACCCATGCCTAACCAGTAAGCATTTCTACTACGAAAGAGTTCGTCAAGCCCATCAGATATTGGAGGATCCAAAGCTCCCAACGGAGCACAAGTACTACATCCGTGGGAATTCGAGGAGTGCTACTCTTCCAGAGACTTATGTCAATCCTGTTTGGACAACAAGTATGGCTGTTGACTTCGATTGGCCTACTGGCTTTATAGAGGCAGAGAGATCTTATATGAGAGGGACGGAAAACAACAACGGATCTCTATCGCGGTTGGCTTGACTCAAAAAGAATTGGATGGGCCTTTATTAGAGGCTATAGGACGGAGGCTACATATTCCTACTCAGCTCATTGAAAGGCCGCGCCTCTATCGATTAAGGACTGTCCACAGTAGGGCAGTGCTTGGCATAAGTTGGCTCTTCGCCGATTCAAAGGTATGAAATCACTGGAGCTGAAGCTCCGGTCGAGGGCCATCTACTATAGGAATAATCGGGAAAAGCTTGAGCAGACCCGAAGGATTCTCCAAAGGAAAGGCTTCATGACAAGATGATAGATAAAGGTACAGTCCGATCCATACAGAGATACATGGCGTATAACGTTAAGCAAGCACAACGCTGCTGAGGTTATTTAACATATATGCCATCCCTCTCTAAGTGGTATAACCAGTCATTCTGGAGGAGCTGTTGATTCAGCCATTTCTAGTCCTCATTCATCAGGTGTTTCCCTTATTTCAGGTTCTATTAATTCTATAACCACTACCTCCAACACGCGCGGACCCGGAATGACCATGCATAGATTACCCCCATTCGTTCGGTTTGTTTCAGTTACAGCATTCCCACCTTCATTACTTCCTCCTGTACCGGCGGGTGCAATTACCACGTCATCAACCGATTGAAACTCTAATATCACCTCTTCCGACCTCGCTGGAGGGGGGGACCCTATCTCATACTAGCATCCTTCTCGGTTCCCCGGTCATCTAGAGGTTCATATTTCTATTCTGCCAGGATTCGGTATCATTAGTTATATCGTCTCTACTTTCCCCAGAAAACCTGTCTTCGGTTATCCAGGCACGGTGTATGCCATGATCAGTATCGGAGTTCCCGGATCTATTGCTCGGGCTTATTATACGTCTACCGTAGGCTCAGATGTGGATACACGTGCTTACTCTACGGTGGCCATCATGACTACCGCCGCGTTTACCGGAATCAAGATTTCTAGTCGGATTGCTACCATGTGGGGAGGTTCAATATAATACAAAACACTCACGTCACCTGCAGTAGGGTTCATCTCCTCGTCCACCATAGGAGGACTTACTGGTATAGTCTCGGCTAATTCCGGGATAGACATTGCTCTATATGATACTTATTATGTGGTTGCATATTCCTATCACGTATCTCTCACGGGAGCTGTTCCTGCTCCATTCGCAGGATTCCACTACCGGATAGGTAAAATACCCGGTCCTTAATATCTAGAGACTCCGGGTTAAATTTATTTCTGGATCACTTCCTTCGGAGTGAATTTGACTTTCCCTCTTACGCATTTTCTAGGTCTTTCGGGTATGCCATGTTGCATCCCTGATTATCCAGATGCTTACGCTGGACGGAATGCCTCAAGTAGTTTCGGCTCTTATGTTCTTGTACCGGGGATCCTTCGTTTCTTTGTAGTAGTTCTTAAAACTTTGAGCAGTGGGAACAAGTGTGCTCCAAGTCCTCGGGCTGGTGAATGGAATTCAACCACATTCGAATGGATGGTATAAAGCCCTCCAGCTTTTCATACTTTTGAAGAACCTCCAGCTATCAGGGAAACCAATCTTAAACCACCGAAACCACCGAATGGAACATGCCCCGATTCCTTGAGATGAGATTCTTCGCTTATAACCTTGCCGTTCAATATTACTCGAAAACAAATAGGCTAGACTGGAGTAGGTTTTTGCCTCGGGGGAGGGGCTTAATGAACCCCCCCCCTCCCACCAATGTTTTCTTGTTCATAATTGAGTCCCTCTCAAAAGAATCTTTAGGCTCATTTTCTACTTCGGGGAGATATAAATCCGATCATTATTTGTACATGTAGAACAAATAGTTTCATTTCCTCTTTCCCCACTCCATCTTTCAGATCCCGCACCCCACCCCGACTCACTGACTAATTCAAGTCCCATTCAATCTTGTGGTTATCCTTGTCATCATCGACTCGCGGGATTTAGCGACCGAAGCCTGGCGAATCTGTTAGTTCCAACTAGCCATGGATTCCGACGATTGATGGATCTTTTATCGAATCTCTCGTTCCAGTCTCACGCGTTCGACTACCAAAGAATCAGTCTATTCTGAGTGAGATAGAGACACATCGCTCGGATGAGAAATGATGGGGAGTAGCTCCATACAACTCGATATGTCTAACGAGTCGCACTATACGTCAATCCGAACCGCATCCTCTTCCCCAGGTAGACGAAAGGGCACCTTCGGAACACCAATTGGCATACGGAAACCGGTAGTAAGTTGTAGTTGTCTCTCAAACGAAAGCGTAACACCCGATGGAAGTGGAGGCTTGTGTTGTATTATAACATGTCTAGTCGGAATGAATTTGCATCTCTTGAGGCGGATCCTGGTGGAATCCTTGGTACATAGCCGAGGGATCCGAGATCTGATTGGTGGTGGAATATTTCCCGCGAGATAGATGGGACCAATCTCTACGTTGTTGCGTAAAAGATGTAAACGCTAAAATATCTATGTCTTTCCCTCCGCTAGGAGGGGGGATTCTCGGCCCCCCACACCGATACGCCCGCCTATACACCCATGCATTTACACGTATCATTCAAAGTGGGATCTCCATTCAGGATCGAAGAGAGTCTATTCCACTTCTTTATAGCGCAGGCTTCCGACGCGAGAAAGTCACGTAGTGTCCATTCATTTTCAACAAAGGGGTTTCCAACGGGTTTGCCTCGGTATCGCGTTCATACTGTTGTACTAAATGATCCCGGTCGCTTAATTTCTGTACATCCAATGCATACGGCTCCGGTCTCTGGTTGGGCTGGTTCAATGGCTCCGTATGAATTAGCGGTTTTCGACCCATCTGATCCTGTTCTTGATCCGATGCGGAGACAGGGTATGTTCGTCATCCCATTCATGACCCGTATCGGAATAACGAAGTCATGGGGGGGTTGGAGCATTACCGGAGATACCGTAACTGACGCAGGTATCTGGAGTTATGAAGGTGTAGCTGCAGCTCATATTATCCCATCCGGTTTATTATTTCTAGCTGCTATCCGGCATCGGGTCCATTGGGACCCGGATTTGTTTCGCGACGAACGCACGGGAAAACCATCCCTCGATCTACCCAAAATCTTTGGAATTCATTCATTCTTATCAGGAGTACTTCGCTTTGCTTTTGGAGCATTTCACGTAACTGGTTTATTTGGGCCCGGTATCCGGGTATCGGACCCCTATGGATTAACCGGTAAAGTACAACCTGTGGATCCGGCTCGGGGAGCTGAGGGTTTCGATCCCTTCGCCCCGGGAGGAATAGCTTCTCACCATATCGCAGCAGGTATTTTAGGTATACTAGCCGGTCCATTTCATCCCAGTGTTCGTCCCCCCCAACGGTTATACAAGGCCCTACGCATGGGGAATGTCGAAACCGTTTCGTCCAGCAGTATCGCTGCCGTTTCCTTCGCCGCCTTCGTAGTTTCTGGGACTATGTGGTACGGCTCCGCCGCCACTCCAATCGAGTTATTTGGTCCCACCCGTTACCAATGGGATCAGGGATATTTTCAGCAAGAGATAGATCGGCGGATCCGTGCTAGCAAAGCTGAAAATTCTGGTTTATCGGAAGCGTGGTCCAAAATTCCCGAGAAATCAGCTTTTCATGATTATATTGGTAATAACCCAGCCAAGGGTGGATTGTTCAGAGCAGGTGCTATGGACAACGGTGACGGAATAGCTGTCGGTTGGTTAGGGCACGCCGTCTTCAAGGATAAGGAAGGTCATGAGTTACTTGTGCGCCGTATGCCCACCTTCTTCGAGACATTCCCGGTGGTCCTGGTCGACGGGGAAGGCATCGTAAGGGCGGATGTTCCATTCAGACGGGCGGAATCAAAATACAGTGTTGAACAAGTAGGTGTAACTGTCGAATCTCATGGTGGTGAACTAGATGGAACTAGTTTCAGCGACCCCGCTACGGTGAAGAAATATGCTAGACGTGCCTAATCAGGCGAGATCTCTGAATTTGATCGTGCCACTTTGAAATCGGACGGTGTCTTTCTCTTGCCGGGTAGTTTGAAATCCCTAGCGACCACAATGTGCCCTGAGCTGGGTGGTAAGGGCTCAATCCCTCACGAAGAACTGAATGAGTTCAATATCTCTGATAATATGGATAAATTAATCAAGTATCTTGAACAAGATATCCTAATTCTAGCGGGAGTGCTTAGGAAAGCACAAGAGAAGTACTGGAACCGATTTCAAATCGACATTACAAATTGCCTTACTGTTTCCTCGATGGCCATGAAAATCTACCGTACACACTACTATCCTACTACATACCCAATTTATAGGCCCGAACCCAATAGAGCTCGCTTCATTCGGCAAGGTTATTATGGTGGTCACACTGACGTCTACAAGCCCTACGGTAAGGACTTGTTCTACTACGACGTGAACTCTTTATACCCCTATGCAATGACGAAGCCAATGCCAGGCGGCAAACCAGTGTGGCATGGTAACCTAGAAAGCTCCGACCTAGAGAACTTATTCGGATTCGTTACGGCCAAAGTAAGGTGTCCCGACCACCTCAAGGTTCCTCTACTACCATATAAAGATCCTAAGCTGGGAACTCTATTGTTCCCTACAGGTACCTTCACGGGTGTGTACTTCACGGAAGAGCTAAAATTAGCTAAAAAAGTAGGGTATAAGGTCCAACTTCGACATGGATATCTATTTGAGAAGAAATCAAGCCCATTCTCTTTATTCGTGAAAGAGATTTACTCAGAGAGGAAAGAAGCGAAAAAGAGGGGAGATGAGCCCTTGTCCTATCTGAATAAATTAATAATGAACTCCTTGTACGGTAGATTTGGCATAAAACCAGAGAGTAATATAACTGAAATCTGTGATAAAGAAAGGTTCGACATGCTAATGTCCAATTTTGAATACACTATGTCAGAGCCAATCGGTAATAGCTTGTACATAGTAAGCTACACTGGCAGGCTTCAAAGACTGCAGGATGTTCCCGACGATGATGGGACCTTATCGATCCAGCATTTCTCGAAATCACGAGATGCCGGTTCTTCCTCAGCGGTACAGATGTCGGCAGCAATCACAGCATATGCTCGGATACACATGTATCCTTACATATCCCGCGAAGGATGTTACTACACCGACACCGATTCAGCAGTGTTGGACAAACCACTTCCAGAAGAAGAAGTGTCTTCGTCTGAGCTAGGCAAACTGAAGCTGGAACACTTCGTAATAGAAGGATTCTTCCTAGCACCTAAATGCTACGCCTTACGGGTTAAGGATGGTAATTACGTACGTCATAAAGGTCCAGCCAAGGACTTGGTCGACCTCCAGTGGTTCCAAGATCAATATCAAAATATAGATAGAGTGGAAAGACGTAGCTTAACCGCCAACTTCAAGGTGAATTGGAAAGATCTAAACATTTACCGCAAGGAGATGATGTTAAATCTAGGTATCGACCCTTCTTCTAAAAGAATCCCCGTGTTTGATGAAAATGGGTTATGGGTGGATACACTGCCTCTTCAGGTTAAAGAAAAGCAAACTCATATTTCTTCAGAGCAAACTCATATTTCTTCAGAGCAAACTCATATTTCTTCAGAGCAAACTCATATTTCTTCAGAGCAAACTCATATTTCTTCAGAGCAAACCCAGATATCTTCGGAGCAAACTCAGATTTCTTCAGAGCAAACCCAGATATCTTCGGAGCAAACCCATCTTGAGCCACCGAAGCACAGTACCCAAGATCTTACAGGCGAGAGTACGTTGGCCTTGAAGAGAGAGATAAACGCTCTTAAGTTGGAGATTGAAGCCAAACACACTGAAGAGCTATCGAGCCTTCAAGCAGAGCAGAAAGCAGCTTCTCCTAAATGGAAAGATTGGGTAAAAACATGTAAAGAATGGATAAAAAGATGGCTTCTTCCGGTAAGGAAAGACTTACCCAAAACTCTTTCTTCAGAGCAAACCCAGAAGAAATCACCTACTATCTCGGGTCAGCCAACCTTTAGGCCGAAATCACTAATGAAAAAACAGCTTGAACCACCGAAGCCACCTTTACAAAGTCCAAGTACCCAAGGTCGGATGGACCTGAAAGGCGCTGTTCCTTCGCACAGTCCAAGTACCCAAGATCAGATGGAAACTCTTCCAAGACCAAGAAGAATAGGGGGTAAGAAAAAGGAGAGCGATATTACATTGGCGGGAGAGATAAACCATCTTCGTTTGGCCCATCAACAAGAGATAAACGATCTTAAGGCGACCTTTCAACAAGAGATCTTAAGTTGATCATTAAGTCACTAGTAGAGGATAAAGCCACTGAAAAGCAGCAGGAAGGCACGAAGTCAGAGGCAAATACAGGGACTAAAGCAAATACAGGGACGAAGCAAGATTCTGACCAACCACGCGAGAACTCAGCACAAAGCGGGCCTAAAGCACAAAGCGAGAGCGAGACATCAGGACAAAGCGAGACATCAGCACAAAGCGAGCCAAAAGGACAAAGCGAGATGGAATATTCTGACCTTAAAAGCAGCGATAAGGTTGATTCTGCCATCGAGACTAAAGGACAAAGCGAGCCATCAAGACAAACGATTTTGCCTGGTTCTCTTGATGCTTGGTCAATCGAAGCTACAAGGCATAGAGAACACATCAGGAATCAACAGCAGATTATTGAAAATCTTTGGATTGAGGATGAACGTAAACTAGCCGAACAAAGAAGAAAGGAGATGGAAGCATGGCTTTTAGATGGAAGGCCTCCGGATCCAATCGAAGAACAGGCAACCAAGAAGCGGCAACCAACCACAGATAGAGATAGAGAGAAAGATCCCCCTGCCTCAAACAAATAAAGGCCGAGTCAATTCTTAGGTGTGGCACCGAAGAGGACTTGTGCGGGGATTCGAACCCTGTAGCTATCAGTGCACAAGAAGAAGAGGCACTCAGTGCCCTTGCCTTTTTGCTTCTCCCAGAAGTGGCAGGAACCAAAGGCCTTGCTTTTGCTTCTATAATACCCAATTCCGTGGGACCCAGAGCTATATCGTTCCATCTCTAGAATTCCGTGTAGTGCATGCAAGCTTCAGGGCACTGAATGGGATTCGAACCCGGTAGCTCCAATTTAGCTATCAGTGCTTCCGGGGGAAAACCGGTGGCGCTCTTATCCAAATGAAACAGTAGTGACAGAAGTCTAGTCTCTTAAATAACATATTTACTTAAGAAAAACCATAAGTACGGGACAAAAGTGAATAAGAAACATAAGTATGAGACAAACTTAAAAGAAGACAAAATGCTATGTTTATGTAAAGCATTACGAGTGGAAGAATCACCAGTACTGCTAGCCAATATTGATTTGAAACCATCGCTAGCCCCATTTCCACCATCCCCTACAGTATTTAAACCTCTAGAAGTACTGGCTTCACAACTAGTATCCTCGACTACTTCTTTTTCTTTTGAAACACTTATGATCTCGTCAAAAAGAATATTGTCATGAATACTAATATGTTGTACCGAAGAGCCAGGTGACAAGCATTCCGTATTACTAATCTCTAAGGAAGATATCGGTGCCGGTGACAAGCATTCTGTATTAATACTCTCTGAGGAAGATATAGGCATAGCGGTATTATTTCCACTGGATAGTGAGGGTAGTTCCCCCGAGCTTGAACCGGTGTCCTCTACTGAGGTATTGGAGTGTTTTTCTGATGAAGAAAAAACAGAACGAAGCTTATAGAAAACATATATATAACCCTATTGAACAATTACTGGTATTAGTATGGAATATACGATAAGAGTATAGTGCTGAAATGTTGTAAAATCAAAGATTCCTTCGGACCCTATGGTCTGATTTATCAGATCTAGGATTTGTAGCTGTTGGTTCGAGATACTAACCCCTTCCAGATCGGTCTGATTACCTATATCGCTTCGCTGAGCCATCATTCCGTTAGGCCTAACCCCTTCCAGATCGGTCTGAGTACCTATATCACTTCGCTGAGCCATCAAAAAGGGCATGGTCTGTGTTACCGCCCCACCAGCATTCGGAGTACTATCCTGTGGCATATCATCTACTTGAATTGGCCTAGGAAACTCTCTCTCGTCTAGGGTAATATCTGGATTATTCGTTGTGCTCCTAAACATCCATCTCATGCTTAGTAGGTAAGCTATATGGCTTAACATAACATTAAACCTCATATCAATCCCATCAACCCTCTCATGAATATGCAAAAGTTCATGTGCTATACCCCTAACTCCTGCTATATTATTTCTAGTAATCTCACCAACTAAAGCCACATCGGAGAGAATTTCCGCATTAGTTGAATTTCTTTCTGAAAGGCGTTCTGCTGATATATTCACCTGATTTTCAAGGGCTTGGTTTAAAGAAGCCTGTTCAGATTTAATATGCTCAATACCTGTTGATACAGTGGTATTGAACCTATCAAGGTCCTCTGGGGATATAGGCGCGAATCCACCCCTAAAGTAAACCGCTGCCAGCACGAGTCCGGCAAACAATACGCAACCCCAAAATCTAAAACCTTTATACCAGGGTTCCCCTTCCTCTTTAGGTGTCTTCGTATCTTTGAAAACTCCTGTATTATACCCCTCAGTCTCCGGGTCCCCTAGAACCTGTGAGTTATTGTCTACTACGGATCCTAACGTTGCGGGATCTAACGTGTCTGATAGATTGACTAGAAAGAAATATATGAATGGTAATATGACTATTACCAGTAAAAGTAATCGGAACCATACAGTTAGCTTTAATTTATCACTACAAGCCAGGAGTGCAATTGCAAGTGTAATGGCAACACTCAATGGGAATGCATAATCAAAGAGATTAAGAGAAGGCATTTGGTATGTAGTAAGGTTCACTAAATATTCCTGATTATTCATTATTTTATTAGCATAAAGTAATGAATACCCCAACCCTATTGGGAGTAAATATTTCATTCGGGAAGCCAAGTTTCGTAAAAAGCCTTTGATTGATTGAGTTTTTTCCAGTATTTGCACTCCGCCGCTTTTACTCCAGTCGAACAGGTATTTAGGCCCCGTATCCGTGGTTGGACTTTGTTCTTTAGGCCCCGTATCCGTGGTTGGACTTTGTTCTTTAGGTCCCGTATCCGTGGTTGGACTTTGTTCTTTAGGCTTATCTAAGTCTTTGTGTACCCTTTCTGTAGTCGAAGGTGTGGTAGGGAACGTCAATGGAGGTAAGGTCAGTAAAGCTTCGGATTTAGCAGGGACAGAACCTTTTTGATCGGGTTGCTCAATTGGTACTTCTTCTTTGGGGAACCCCTTAATTAGCGGTGGTTTGATGCCTTGGTCGGAACTTACTGAAGGAATGGAGAAGTTTACGTGTTTCTTGTTCTTTGTTGGCCCAGAAGACAACGAAAATCCGCATGCTAAACAGGTGAAGTTGGAAGTTGAAGTACCTATTAATTCGTGACCGTGTTTCTGAAGGCAATTAGGCACGCTAATGGATATTAACTTCCTATGAATATCCTTACTTTTTCTCACAACATTCTTGGCCAATCCAGTTTTCTTTCCAGTTTTAACAGACCTACTAATATCCATGGACATCTTCTTTTTATAACTTTTACCAGCCTTTCTACCTAACTTCTGACTAGTATGGTTATCCCTCTTCTTCGAATCCATTTCCAACCATTTAGTAATCTGCGAATCAGCCTGAGTCATTATCTTACTCGCCCTTGACTTGGCAGTCTCTTTCAATTTATCAATTTTTTCTTTAGTGCTTTGGCTAGCATGCCGAACCGTAGAGAAGAGCCAGGGAGATAGGACGGGATTCTAACAAATCATGGCTTTGTCTTTTAGTAACGTGTTTTGGTTATTGACATTTAGACTAGAAGAAGTAAAAGAATGTTCAAGGATACCAACAGAAGAATGAGCCGAAGTAATAATATCAAACCATGGAGTACGTACAAAGCCACCAATTTTAGCAGATGAAATAACATTACGCTGAATGTGCCTAAACTTTGGTATGTGGTTAACTTGAGAAGAAAGAAGTATACCATCGAATTCCTGTTCCTCCATATATTCAACATGACTAAGAGTTTCATCATCAGAGCTACTGGAATCACTGCAATAAAGACGTTTGGGTAAGCACATATAATAACAATGAGAAGTGAAATAGCAACTAGAAAAAGAAGTGAATGTTGCACAGGCAAAACGAGGACTCCAAAAAGGAAAGTTTAGAGATACGGGTAATCTAGAACTAGGTTTGATCATGGTAAAAATCCCTCTCGGGTCAGTTTTGTTTCGTGGTTTATATGAATAGGATTAAATTTATCGGCCGGTTTAGAAGTTGTGGCTAGATATGCCTTAACTCTCACCAAAATAGCTTGGTGGACCTCAGCCTCCCACCATCTGGGTAGAGCACTATAGTTTTTATATACCATTGCACCCGTGTAGGTATATATAACTTTTAGAGGTCATCCCATAGATGAGAGAGTATAATAGTCCGAGAGAACATTTTCAGATTCCCAAGGGGGAACCTTTGGGGACGCCACTCCCCTTTCCCACTGGTATTATACTTCATAAAGGGGAACAAGCAGGGCTCTTAGCTTTGCTCTCTACTTCATAAAGGGGAAGTAGGAGGGCTCTTAGCTTTGCTTCAGTTTCCTGTTCGGTATCAGTTTCCTGCTTCATTTCCTGCTTGCCGGTTCCTGCTTTGCTTCAGTTTCCTGCTTTCCGGCAAGCAAACTTCATTTCCAGCTTCCGGTTCCATCTCGCACCCACCTAAAGCTTCAGAATTGGGTATAATAGAAGGATTGGGTATAATAGAAGGATTAGCTAGGCTTTGCAGGAAACAGGGGGAATGAAAGAAGTCAGCCGGGAATCGAATCGCAGGAATTAAATAATCGAATCGCAGGAACCATCTCCCGGAACCCTTCCAACCCTCTCCCTTCGATATCGCAAACTTCGGTCACAGGCAAGCACCATAAAGCTTTTATCCCTATTAGCTAGGAGGTCCGCGTGCTGACGGATCTCTATCTTTTCCATCTCTATCTTCTCTATCTTTTCCATCTCTATCTTTTCCATCTCTATCTCTATCTATGGTCGGTTGCTTTTCTTTGACTGGATCCGGAGGCCTTCCATCGAAAAGCCACCATAAAGCTTCGGTCACCTAAAGCACCATAAAGCTTCGGTCACCGGCAAGCTTTTGCTTTTCCCTCGCACTCACCGGCAAGCAAGCTTTCCCCATTCCCAAACAAAAGAAAGCTTCACTTTCCCTAGTAGATACTGGGTTCGAATCCCATTCAGTGCAATGCACGTAACCCCGGAATTCGGCGATATGGATTCCCCCGGAATTGAGTATTATAGAAGAGATAAGGATTAGCTAGGCTTTGCAGGAAAACAGGGGGAATGAAAGAAGTCAGCCTCCATCTCGATTGTTTTATCGCATCGCTAGTTGAAGAACCGCTGCGCTGAAGAACCCAACCGGAATCGCAGGAATCGCTGGAACCTAGAGCTTTATCCCTCGGCACCATAAAGCTTCGGTCACGCAAGCACCCATAAAGCTTCGGTCACCTAAAGCACCCACCTAAAGCCTTTCTATATACGAAATTTTCCAATGCTAATCCTTCTGCAAAGCTGAGTAAATAAAGGCACCACGAATCACCTAGAGTTGGTGGTTGATCCCTATTTTTCGGTGCTTTCCCGCCGAATCACGCAAGTTGAAAGTTCTCGATAGTTTTGCTTTGTAGCCGGAAAGATAAACTCCAACCTTTCTTTCTGGTAAAGTCTGAACTTCCTAGAAGGCGACTGGGAGCTCTCCTGGCGCCGGTGAGCCAAGAGAGAGAGGGCGGCTTTACCCGAACAAACCAGTTATGGGAGCCCCGCCCCTTGGGCGCAGTAATCTATTTCTGGATACATCGCCGAGAAGGGCGACCGGGAGGGTTTCCCCCGGGTAAACCGAGAGGGGGTGAGCGGTTATACATAGAGATTCTATAGACCGAATTGGTAGTGAGTCAAAACTGTTCCTGAAAGCTAAGACTTTGAGTTGATGGTTTAGCAAACCGAAGGTAATGGACATGACCGGAAGCAACCAACCTTCCGAGGCCCTTTCGTCCTTTGAAACCTAGCCGATTTGTACTTTTTCAACACTCCGGGAGAGAGTCATTCCATTACACCGGGTTTTCTTCGAAGGGATGAGTAATCTACTTGCCGGGGGGAACCTCCCCCCCAATTCGCGATTCCAACCCCCCTCGGATATTCAATAATGATTTCAATTCGCGTTTAATCGGGCTGTCGGACTGATAGTAATACGTAAAGCCCAGCAGAGAAGTGAGAAGCATAATTGAATGGAGAATAATATTCCCACGCGTGTTACCCCTGCTTCGGAAAGCAACTCCTCGTTAGTAAGTTCAGGACTCCCAGGACGGAGCGTTTTAAATAACAGTTCAAATCCACAGCCATGGCAATCGAGCTGACTGAGACGATCGAAAGCATCTTCTGGGCTAGGATAAACTCACAACTGCGATTTTTGCGGTATCCGTTTGGGGTATGGTTTTTGCCAAGTGTTGAATGATCACCTTTGGCATGGCAGCATTCAGCCAAATATCACTTGGGATGGCTAAGGGTGGGACGAGCAGGGTGTAGCGCAGTCTAGTGGCGCATCTGTTTTGGGTACAGAGGGTCATAGGTCCGAATCCTGTCACCTTGACGAAAGCCGATTAGCGAGCGCACACTGTCTTGGCACAAACTGCCATAAATATCGGAGAACAACGAAAGGGATTCATCAAATAAATAACACGAGTGTCTCTTAAGAGCATCCCTACCATTCAGTAGATCCAAGCCCATGGCCTCTCTTGGGGTCACTCGGAGCTTTAGCAAGCACCATCGGTGCTGTTACGTACATGCATTCATTCACAGGAGGTGGAACACTTCTCAGTTTGGGCTTAGGATTGATCTTATACACCATGTTTGTACGGTGGCGCGATGTTATATGTGAATCTACTTACAAGGGACATCACACCAAAGTGGTATAATTAGGACTTCGCTACGGTTTTCTCCTGTTCATCGTCTCGGAGGTCATGTCCCTCTTAGCCTTTTTCCGGGCTTTCTTTCATTCCCCCTCGGCACTCACGGCAGAGATCGGAGCTATTCGGCCCCCCAAAGGAATTGAGGTTTTAAATCCTCGGGGAATTCCTCTTCCAAATACCCCTACTCCCCCTCCCTCTGGAGCTGCCGTAACTCGGGCTCATCATGCTATACTCGCAGGTCCAAAATAACAAGCGGTTTACGCTTTAGTAGCTACCGCTCGGCTGGCTCCAGTCTCCACCGGGTTTTAAGGAATGGAATATTACGAAGCACTTTCTACCATTCCCGATGGTATTTATGGTTTTACCTTTCTCTTAGCCATCGGGTTTTATGGGTTTCATGTCATTACAGGGACCATTCTCCCGATAATACGCGGTATTCGTCAATATATGGGTCATTTTAGCTCTTCGCATCACTTTGGCTCTGAAGCAGCTGCTCGGTACCGGCATTCCGTGGACGTGGTTCGGTCATTTTCATTCGTCCCTATCTATTGGTGGGGAGGTCTATAACGAGGTATGGGCCTTGCCCTCCCCCGGGATGCGAGTAACTGGTAAACCCGACAGGTTGAAAAGCCCGACGTTGTGGGGGCGGGCTGGCCCCGAGGGTAGGCTTGTAGCGGGTGGAGATCCGTTCCTTTTGGAGCTTGATGAATCACCCATGAAAGGAATTTACCGTCGTTGTCTCCCTCTTACGATTTTGTACGGTGTTCGGTAGGTTCAATTCTTACTGTATCTTTCGGAATGCATTGGATGGATGCCTGGGCCGAGGGTTCAGGGGCCGAATACCCAACGATAGAGTCAGGTTCAGGTTCTACTCTCCGTCGCCCATCAGCACTGGTCCACCCCATCCAATGCATCACCGTCCCATCATCATCCATTCCTCCTGTTTTCCATTTACCGCCCCCTTCTATTTCTTCTTCTTCCTATTCACTATCCCCGGCCGGAAGTTGAAAATAGAGACATTTCCGTCCAAGGAACGAAGGACCGAGGATCGATGGCCACTTCATGTTAGGTCATCTCGGTCTAACGCTTGGAATTCAGAATGATGCTCAGTATGATAGGGCAAGCATGCTTCGCCCAGGAAAAAGAATCAAGCGGCTAGGGGACCTACAAATATTCGTAAATGCCACCCTACGACCTCTCCGCTCTTATCCCATAACTGATCCATGCCATTCAATCGATTCTTGAGAGGACCATGCAACAGGGGGGAGGGACCACCCCCGGCCGTGGAACGTAGCATCACGGAAGGAAACCTGCTAATATCTCAATAAAGAGCTCCTTCTCCTTACTCTTGTTCCGCCGAATCGGAAAGAGAAACCCCGTAGGTCTGCTTGGTGGCTCTTTCTTCTAGCCCTATAAGTAAGCCGTTGGTTGGAACACCGCATGGGTGGTACACCGCATGGCAAGATTGGTACCTCGAATCCCGCGTCGAAATCCCAGTCGAGCCGGGCCCACCCCTATGCGCTACTATGGGGGCCCGGAATCCCTCCCAGTTCGTTCGATAATTAGGACCCCCCACTAAACTAAAGTAAAGGGACTCGAAAAGCCTAGTTTCTTCTTGTTCTTTCTCTTTCCCCTCCCTTTCTCTTTCTTCCTATCGCAGAGGGAAAAGCGGATGGAAAAGCTTTAGGTGAGTGCAATTCCGGGAGAATAAATGTTCACGGCAAAAGCTTCTGCCGAGGGAAAAGCAGAGGTGAGTGCCATTCCGGGAGAAGTAGAAGCTCTAGGTTCCTGCGATTCAGGTTCCTTCTGCTTCTGGCTTTAGGTGAGCGCTTCTGCTTCTGGCTTCTGCCGAGGGAAAAGCTCTAGGTTCCTGCAAGGTTGGGTTCTTCAGCGCAGCGGTTCTTCAACTAGCGATGCGATAAAACAATCGAGATGGAGGCTGACTTCTTTCATTCCCCCTGTTTTCCTGCAAAGCCTAGCTAATCCTTCTATTATACTCAATTCTGTTGGTTGGGAATCCTTCTATTATACCCAATTCTGTGCTTCAATAACTTTCCTTCTGCCTTCGTTCGGATAAATGATCTTGTCCTAGAGGTTAAAGGCCCCTGCCCGGAGGAAATGCGTTCTGGGAGATCCAGTACCTTCTGGAAGGGGGTAGTTGATCAAGAGGGTGGAAATCTGAATGGTTCAATAAATGGCCTCTCCCAATGCCGAAGCAAATTGGCATGTGTTTTTGGCAGCCTCATTCACTGCTTTCTACATGTTCCGCATCCAAACGTTTGGACGTGAGCTCAATCGGATGGGACTCCCCGAATGATCGTACCGGGGGAGGGGATTCTCCCGATATTTCCCTCGATTGAAAAAGAAGGGTCAAACCCTTCACTTATCCACTTCGAATTGGGCCTTCCTTGCTCCCCAAACAAATATGCAGGCTGTGTACGTTTACAAGGAGGACAGACTCCCACAATGCAAAGCTGAAAATTCTGGTTTATCGGAAGCATAGTAAAGTGCTCTCCGAACCGAACCGGGCTTTAACTAGATCCTTGAGCGCCCCCGAAGGATCCACTTTTTCTGTTCTGTTGATAATATTCTGGCAACGGAAACGCAGAGGGAAAAGCAAAAGGCAAGGGAGAAGCGTTGACAGCCGGGCTTCCTGTTTACTTCTCGGGATAAGATTCTGCTTCTGGCCTTACTGATTGAAATTTCCTTTACGGGTTTACGCTAGAAGGGAGGGGGGGATTCATTAAGCCCCCATCTCGATCGAGGTTTCACCTATTCGTTCTTTGCTTCATATTGGCCCTAAAAAAGGAAAATTCGGAATCTCGCCATCCGGGGACGGATCCATCTTGGGTGGCAGGCGTGTACTGCATCCGCGATTTGAGCAACACTTGAAGTCATTGCTCCCCATGTAAAACCTCATCGGGTCCCTCTTATTCGGTATGAGATTGTACCCCCTCATGAGCACTCTGTGCTCTTCCGTTTTGGGGGTTTGGTAACGGTATTTGGGATAAGGACCTCGGCACCTCAGTGGGTTACCTTCCATCTGTTGAGGTATGAAGTACGTATCTGAGATTTCCTTCCTGGCCTTGTTCGCATTTGTATATTGGGAATGTAACTTGACTGCCCCCCTTAGTGCGCTCTGCACCACCGTTTTTTGTAGTTTGGATAAGTGGTCGATCTTCAACTTCCCGTCTTTGATCGGTATATTTATAATGCTTGCCAGGCATTGACTATATTTGCGGAGGGGTTTTCAGGGCCTAGACTTATACCTGGCTGCTGAAATACGTACACGACTCGGATGAATAAACAGCCCAAAACGTGACGAGAAATCTGACCGGTTATCTACGAAGGAGTAATAATGGAAGAAGCCCATAATGACGTAGTTGTAGTACTGTATGATCCAATCATGGCTGTTATCCCTTAGTGTCGTTATAGATTTGGGTTTTCGCCCCCCCTGTGACGGCATGTGTATCTTGTGCAGTTTAGTGATTATTCTATCTATAGAAGCTTTCATGCGGACGGGCGCAATTCTTGGTTTTCGTATAACGGAGCCGATTCTTTGCTCGGAGCTCTGCTCGATACGGGTTCCCTTCAGGCTAATGGTTGTTCCTAGGAATAGGGTTTCTTCGCTGTATGGGTGAGTAATTTCTGCTTTTCTTTCCTGTTTTGGGCGCTCTCCCGGGAGTTCTGCTATCTCCGCTTCCGGCTGCTTTGCCTCTGATAGTGGAGCGGTTACTCCGGTGATGGAATTGTCTACGTAACGAACATATTTTGGTCGTCGGAAGTCTCCGTCGTTCATTATTGTAGCGGGTGTTTGTCTCTGTTGATTTTCCAGTTTCGCTATCCGTTGAGCTTGTCCTTTTTTCCGAGCGTACTTCAGCCCAGAGGTGATTTTCATCCACTTGCTATTTCTTTTCCAGAAAACGCGAAGCGTTTTCTGCCCTACGGGCCTTTCTCTGCCGCGGTTGAATCTCCGGATTCTCTCTATCATCCATTGATCGGGCTCGTTGTAGTAGATACTTGCTAGTATCGGGGATATGTCATTCCCCTGCGGAACCCCCTTCTTTTTCACGAACGAAGTGGGTAACCCAAATGGCCTTTCAGGCCATTTCCGGGGCCCTAGCCAACAAGCTGCCTTTGTGGTGTTGAATTCGCATTTGCCCGCGCGTAGTGTTCTTCGGATAGGTCTCATCGATTTATTGTCTCCGATCTTCCTCCTCATGATTCCGGTTGGTATGTGCGAATCGATGGTGTCATAGTAGTTGCTTATGTCTCCCCCAATTGCCCACGTAGTGGCTTTGAAGTTGGTGCGTATGCCTTTGGGTGCAGTATGACATGATTTTCTCGGTTGGAATCCGTGCGACATTTTGCTGAATGTCGGTTCATATACCACTTCCGAGAGCATCCTCGGCGCTTCAAGAACGATCTTATCCAGGATTACGCTTAAGGGTCGGAATTCGCTCTGCCCATAAGGAGGAAGGCTTCGCCCATAAGGAAATTTCTCCGTTCTCAGTTCTTCTTGGACTTAGTTAATCCAGTCTGCTGGGATGCTATCCAGCGTCTGGCCTAATATAGCTGGGGTGGGGCGGTGTGATTAGATGTTACCTACCGCTATGAGTGGTAGGTCTCTGTCCGGGGGTAAGGAATGCGGTTGGTAATTCTTATGTTTTGGATTGACCTGGTTCGTTCGATAGATTTAGTTGAGGTAGTTCGGCACCCACAACGTTGGTGTGCAGAGGTTCCTTAACTCGAGTTTTCCCAGCCCCTGTGAACATGATGGCGTATGTCTTGAAGCGGGCCTCTCTAACCGGTTGGGCCTTCGACCCACTACGGCCATTTTTAGTTTGGCTTTGATAATGCTATTCCGAGGGGCGCCGAAATAAGGATTATTGAGAGATCTCGTCGAGATCTCCGTGAGGTCACCGTGCGGCGCTCGGTTAGAATTTAGTGATCTAACTCTAGTGGTTCCTCTTACTGAAGTAGTAAAGGGCTTATCGGAATCCTCCCGTTGCCCAGTTGCACCTTTGGAATCCCCCTTCAAGCAGATCTCTCTCACCCTGCTCTTCGGCACCTCAACTTTACCTCGTGGAGTTTCTCCACCGAAATATGAGGCCGAGGAACCCCCCCACGTAGTCAAACTTCGAGTCGCACGATGAAGATTAAGGCCTGTTACCCTGTCACCACCGGCAGAAGTTCGTGCGGAAAACCGGTGTGTCATATATATATCGGTAATTATCCAGTCGAACCTAGAAATCTTTATTCCAGTAGACACAGCGATAATCGTAGGGGTCGAGGCCACCCCGCCCTCCGAACCGGACGTGAAGGTCTCCCCTCATCCGGCTCTCCACAGAACTTCGAATGGGTTAATCGGTTATAGCTTCTTCAGATTCACCTCGTGCGCAATCGCCAGATCCGAATAGTCGAAGGTAACTAGACCTCCATGCATCTGGACACGATGGTGGTGACACGGAGGAGAGGGATCTGCTTTCGGTTCAGTGCCGACTGAGTGGCAGCCAAGCCTGATAGTCTTTATTTATCCTAAAGTTCACCGCTTTGACCTCACGGAAATGGCCGAGATGTCTCACTAACTTACAGACATGATAAATCTCAATGTCCAAGTTCTTGCGTCCCAGCACAGCACTGGCTGGGTTGGCCCAGAGTTGCTTGGGGAAGCGAATCCAGTCAGGGTTGAGAGACTTGAATTCACCAGTGATCTGAACTTTCACATTCGCACCTTTCCCCAAGCTTCTGATCTCAGCTGAAGGCATCAACGAGATCCTTCTGTCTCTTTCATCTACATACCCCAAGTCCCTACCGAACCTCCGAATCATTTCCCGATTTGTGCTTATTTGCCGAAGTGAAGATGGCGGACCATTGGATATGATAATCCACTATTGCCTTCACCGAGTGAAGATTATCGCGAATACGATACTACTGCAGCATTCCGCGACCGACGGCATTGTACTATCGGATTCTATCCGGGTGGAATGGATTTCCCGATCTTCCGTAGTGAGTAGGGTTTCCGGGCTTTGGCGATATAAGACCCCTTTGCTTGCCTCGATTTATGGTAGATTTGCTTCTTCGGAGCCAGAATCTGTAGTGGAACGTAATTGTATCTCTCTGCACTCTCCAGAAACGAAGCATGAGGCCGCAGGCCCAGGACACATCTGGCCCAGATATCTCAGTCGATTCCACCACCCACTGCCCGATCCGGCCTTGAAGATCCTGGGAGAGTTGCTGAATCTCTGATGGCAGGCCACACAGCGGCGCTGTTCCTCGAAGGAACGTCCGCTCCGCCCTCTTGGGGTGTAGGGGCCCCGTGGTTACGGGGGAGCTGGGGCGTAGGGGAGCTCCCCCGTAACCAGGGAGGTCCCCGTACCTGGGGCCCGGGATAAATTGCACGGGGAAAGCGTAGCTTTCCCCGGGTCTCCCTTCGCCTTTGGGTCCCCTCCCCGGGCGGGAGACTTTCTCTGGTCCGGGGAAAGGAGGATAAAGCGCTTGCCGCTTCCTTAGCTCCTGGCCGCTTCCCGCGGGGGACGAGGTAAGTACAAGGTAAGCGCGGCAAGCGTTCCTTTACCTCACTCCATTCGGGATAACCTTCGGAGCGCGCAAAAGAAAAGCGCTTCTCCGGAGATGAAGCACTGAGTTGCTAGGGTTCCCGTTAGGGAACCCGGCCTTCGGCCCTCTCCCTACGATCTCGTCTCCCTTCTTCCGGGACCCTGGGGTGGCTTTGCCACCCCGGTACGAATAAGGCTATCGTCTTATTCCCCTCTCACTTCGTTTTCGTCCCCCTCCGGGGCCCTCTCCTTCCGGTCTGGTGGTGACCACTTGACCTTCGGCCTCGTGGTTTTACTCCCTCCCTTCTAGAGTATCCCTCCGAGACTGTAGGCACTTCCCCGCTTCGCCCTCTCGCCCTCCCCGTCCTCGGGTAATTCAGCCGCAAAGAGACGCCGGGTTTCCAGGAGAAGGGGGCAAGAGAGCTGACTGGCCGATTCCTCCTTCGAGGGGTCTTTGGGCGCCTTCCGTAAAGCTCTCGCCAACATGGTCACAGCTCTCTTCCTGAAAGCCGCCCCGAGCCGCTTCTCACGGATCTCAGCCATATAGCGAGCCGCGGTTTTCACTCTCAGGCGCCACTCGCGTTGTTTCGGAGAAATTCAAGACCAATTCTTGATCGGGGGCACCTTAATACGCATACCCAAGAAGGTGACTTCTCCAAAAGCCATATGCTTCGCTCTAGCCGCCATGCCTACCTCCAACCGTAGCTGATTCTACAAGAATTCAGTGATCCTGTCCTAAATCCCTCTTACCAAATTCGCGTAACCGGCAATTCCTAGCGATGAGTCGTCCGCGTAACGCACGTATCTCACCCGAATGGATTTGGGGTCCTTGAACGAGAAGATGCCCGCTTTTCCAGCCGCCCTCTTAGCCATAACTGCGATCGATACTCTCTTCCGAGGAGGGAGTTTCATAATATGCTGATTGGCTTCGAAGTGGGGATATGCCCCATTCTTCCTGCGGAGCTTGCAGATCTTGGTAGTGTCATATTGCCTAACCAATGGATTAACGAACACGTCTGGCTCGTGGGGGTGGATGTTACACAGAAGGGGCGAAATAATACTCCCCTGCGGCACTCCTTCATCCGGGTTAGGCCTTCCTTGCTCACCTCCTATTGGACCCGCCTCAGGAAGACGGTCTAACAGAAGCATGAACCCAGGATCTTCCACCCTTCGTTCAATGGGAGACTTAGGGATGTTCTGATCGATAAAATCGTAACCTTTCTCGGTGTCGAACTCCAACAACCAAGAGATGCCTGTCCATTTTTTCTTTATGGACTCCAGTCCTATGTGACATCCTCTGCTCGGCCTGAACCCATGCGAACAATCCAGAAAGGTACTTTCATACACGCCTTCTAGAGCTATTCGAACAGCTTCCTGCACGACCTCGTCCCTCGGTGAAGTTATACGTCGTGGCCTTCCAGTCTTCCTAGGCTCTGGTATCATGACACGTCGAGCGGGTCGAACCCCCCCCCTGTTGAGACTTTCATCCCGAATAGCTTGGCAAGTCTTATCGACCCATCGATCAGAGATCCGGGGGTTTACCCACTCCGTTTCCGCTAGAAAACTCTGGGGTTCCCTCCCCCCGTCTCCGCCTGGAGTCGAATTCTCAGGGGTTGACTCGAGGCGCTCATAAGCCGCCTGAATGACATTGGGGTCACTCGCAACGCGACAAAGGTTTGTATATTCCCCTGGCTCATTCCTAACCCATTGAATTTCCACCCTTCGATGAAAGCTTCTGCTTCCCTTAATATCCGCCATACGACTAATATTTGCCATATGACACTGAACATGGGGTTTACAAAAGATCCCAGAGCCTTGGGGAAATCCCCCAAAGCTCTGGCGGGGATCGTTATTTTCCCGTGCTCTAGCCATTTCGCTTCCTAGACTCCTAACCGTACATGTAGATACGGTGGCTACGCCATATCTTGAGGATGGTAGAGGGCTGCTATTCCCTACCATGATAGGGACTTGGCATACCACGATCCCAGTAGCTGCGCCCATGCATTCCCCTGTGCATGCCCCGCCGCCGGAAGGGAGCCTATAACGGGACTCGTTGACTTACGCTCTGGCTAGCACTACACCAACTTCGGTCTTCACGCCCTTACTGTCCTTCGGGTGGGTGGAGTTGGGTTTACCGTTTACCCACCACGGAGCCTGGGGCCAACGGGTCGTAACGTGCTCCTCGCACATGGTGGCCGCCCCAACGCCCTTTCCTAAAACTGCACCTTCGAAACAAGTACTACCTGAAATAAAAATGAGTTCTTTCATGCGTTCCATTCCCGTGTGTTCGTGGGATAAAATCCCCTTTTCATATTCATAGCTTTATTCCATTTACGAAACTTAGTACTTCTCCCCATTTACGAAACCTAGTACTTTCCTAGAATGGCCATGAGCTGCCTGCTAGATTTGAAAGCCGAACCCCATAAATTTACCCTCAGGACAAAACAGCGGAATTTCGCTTGGGAAGCGCTCCCACAAGCAAGCAAGCCCGTGAAACATCTTCCGCAAAGCGAACGGCATGGGGCACCCACCCCAAAACTCCATTGACCTCGACTTCACTACCAGATGCATGGAACTCGCGAGTGGCGGGTTGGTTAGATTACCGGAAAGTTTTATTGCGAGAATGCTCGTGATAAAACTCAATTGGGCCTTTTCACACCATGCACTGCTACCTAGTACTCGAAGGGATCGCTCCCTTCTTTCCTCCTTGTGCTTAGACCCGAGACCCCTATTTACCAAACTGCGAAATATTCACATAAATTCTATTTTCTTCCGCAAGCAAGTTCCATAAAGAAAATAGAATGGGTAGGCGCCTCTAAAGTAAAAACTTCCACTCGCTGAGGAAACGCTCTCAGGTCCGGGCGTAGCGGGCGGATATAGATGGAAGGGAAATTATCTGCCTTCCAAGCAGACTATACGGGTTCGATTCCCGTTATCCGCTAGTGAAAGAACAAAGAAAAACCACGAATTGACCATGACAACTCCTCCAGAACAAAAACATGAATCGCACCTACCTAATCAAACAATTCGTGCGGCCCAGTAGGCGGGTTCCCTTTAGTATCAATTCTGGAGTTCGTTGTTCCTCCCTTTCCCTGCCGGCTGGAAGTTCTAATTTTCCTATCGATCCTGCCACGAATTCCCATCAATATCGAGGTAGGAATCCCAACAACAAAATTTGTATATAACGACGTGTGCTTCTGCTTGGTTCAGCGGAATGCTCCTACGTGGTACAGGCCCGGGCACGAAGATAAATAAGTCCCGGGGGGCCCGACCTAAGTTCTCTGTCGCCGAGGTAGCAAGCAGATAGGGGGCTCAGCAATGAGTTACCGTCGTCACACGCTGCTTCGTGAGGTGACATCTCTCCTCCTCCTCGGTAATAGTTCGAGAGCATCTCGCATTCTTTCCGAAGGTTGGGGAGCATCTGAAGCATCAAAAGCATCCGCATGCTTTCGATGGATAGAATCACCTACCGAACAATCCTATCCAGATTGATTTATTCCCCACCAGCCACCCCCTCCGCAACTAATAAATATCCGCCTGCCTCTGCGGTTAGCCAGCCAGAATGATCTGGTTTTCTGATACAATACAGATGGTGCTCACCGTTTGTTTTTTAGGAAGTTTTTTCAAAATCGATATTATTTCTTCAATTGTGGATTCTCCGAGAAAACGCAAAGCTCACCTTCTTTAGGAAATTGCCTAAGGCAAAAGCTTCTGCCGAGGGAAAAGCAGAGGTGAGTGCCAGGGGAAGCTTCAGGTGATCAGTTTCCTGCTTCAGAAGAACAGGTAAGTAAGGAACAGGTAAGGAAAGAATTCCCCAAAAAGAAAGATGGAGACCCAGCATCTACTGGTGGGGCATGGTTAATAGCGGCGGAAATGCGAGGTGAGTAAGTAGCAATCACCATAGGAATCCGCTAGACCAATAATGCTAGCCGAAGCAAGAAGTCAAGGGAAAGGGGGGAAATTTCGGTCTATAGATGCGGCTTGCTCGCTGTAGAGACTTCTATCTACCAAATTTCTTAACCGTTAGAAACTTTAGGAAAGTGCCGGGGCCAATTATGCCTTCTACACTTTTTTGACCTAGAATCGATTATTAGCCATAATCCTACTGTTCGGTTCCAATCGTTGATTTATTCCGAGTAAGTAAAACGATTACGCACCGAAGAGGACTCGAACCTCTGCTTTCTTTGCCGGTAGCTCCAATAACGCTATCAGTGCTTCCGGGGGGAAAACCGGTGGCGCTCTTATCCAAATGAAACAGTAGTGACAGAAGTCTAGTCTCTTAAAACCCATATTTACGGCAAATCTTCATCCGTAGGAATATCCTCTAAAGTGCTCTGCGCTGAGCACGGACGATAGGACGATTCGCCGTTACCAGGTTTATCGGCGAATTGTCTAAAGTCACGTAAACAATCTGCATTTGCGTCAACACAATCGGCATTATCCTCACTACAACCTGCATTCTCCTCACTACAACCAGCATTCCCATCAGTAATCACGATATCAATCCCATTCACGTTATTGCTAGTAAATTGACTGGGATTTGCGGGTAAATACCTCTTTAATATACGCTTGCGTCTATAACCGCGTGGGAGATTGGGGGGAGTCTGGGTCTCAGCATTAGCTGTGGTAGGCGGTCTCTCTTCAAAATTCTCAATATCTTCCATCTCCTCTAAAGGCGTGGTAGTCTGAGTTTCAGGGGTAGCAGTGGTAGGCCGGGTCTTTGCAGCAATATTCTCAATATCATCTATATCATCTATATCCTCTGGCCCCTCATCGGCCACAACATTAGCAATCGTAGAAAGCACCTTGGGTATAGCTCCAAGCCCGCCACTATTAGTACCACCATCATCTCCACTTCTCCTATATAGGAGAATTGCCATCAAAGCACCTGTTAAACAGCCCAACGTCACAATTGTTGAATCTGACAAATACCAGGGATAGGAGGAAACCACATCTGCTGCTGAGCTGGCAACATCTGCTGCTGCTGAGCTGGCAACGTCTGCTGCTTTTTGTGCTGGCAAGGGTAACGATGACGAAGGCAATGGTGGTGATTGTGCTGGTACTACTATTATCCAGGGGAACGATACTGCTTTTGACGGGGGCACTTCCGATACTGCTGGTAACGTTGTTTCCGAACTTTTCTCCTTCTCTTTACTACGTTTATGGTATTCCTTCTCTAACCTGCTTGCAAGTTCCCGCATGTATCTACCAATTCTGTCAAGCTCGGATATTAATTTAGAAAACTCTCCCTTATCAATCAGCTTGAAGATTTCGTTACTTAAATTCAGAGAGCGCCCCTCACAAAGCCGTATGTAACCAGCTGCAGCATCGCCAAGGTACCTATAGACTTCCTGCTGCCTTTTTCTAAAGTTTACGACATCCGTGATCAAAAAAGTGCATTTTCCTTGAAATACGTGAACTTGGAAAATTTGGAAGAAACTTTATCCATACGCACATCCCTCTCGAATTTCTGGAATAACTTTATGTAAGAGACAAACTGCCTTCTATAGTTCAGGTAGCTCTTCTCCACTAAAAGATTATTGAGCTTCAACCGAGCTATGCAAAAACTAACTGATACCATTGGATCCGTTGGGTTTTCTAGCAGTCTTTCAAAGGAAGCTTTATAACTGCTGTTGGCTTTAATCAGAACTAAGTTTTTCTTTTGGGATCGGCTCAAACCTTCACTTCGAGTAGTACTAGATCCGCCCAAGTAAGTCGTTTGCTGCCGCCTTTAGCGCACTAGTCCAATAAATAGGGTAATCATAATCCAGCTGAGATCTTTTGATCATTTCTTCTATACTAAATATGGGGAGCGTATGATCCACGGTTCTCGGGGTTCTTGTCTCGGGCATGGTTTAAAGCAATCGGTTTTTAGGGGTGTGTGCAAACCTCACGATTTCCCAGGGTCGCTCTGGGCCGCAAACCTCACGATTTCCCAGGGTCGCTCTGGGCCGCAAACCTCATAATATCTCGGGGTCGCTCCGGCAAACCTCATAATATCCCGGGGTCGCTCCGAGTGGCAAACCTCACAATGACCTTTTGAGGGGTTGCTCCAGGGGAAGTGCCGGATGGCACTAGAAAGAGGGATAAGTGCTGGGCTGGCAAAAGATGGAAATCCGGTTTTTCCGCCACGGAACAGAATACCTCCAAAGCTTCTTCCAACATGCATGCCAGCCCTCCCGTAGCTCCGGATTCCCAATTCCCGGGAAAATTGGGCAAATAGAGCCTACGCAATGCGGGTTCTAGCTGCTGTTGGAAACCGAAAGCAGTCGTTTCAGGCGATTGCTAGCCTTTAGGAGAGGCGGAAGCCCTCTCCATGTTCCGGTGCTGGGCCTTCCTCCAGTGGCCCTGCCCCCGGCATGATGGAATGCAATCCCGATTCGACCAGTGATAGAACGATTCATACCTTTCTCATGTGGAAGGCTTTTGCATGTTGTCAAAAACTCCGAAGATTGTTGGCTATTCCCCAGCACCGTAACCCCGACACGTCGCCTTCTTCCACGCTGCATGAGACTCCGAGAGCACCGCTTGTTCCTGCAGAAGACTGGGATAGCCCCGACTTCTTGGAATTCTTGGAGAATCCCATCGCTTTTGACCCGATGTTGTTGAAGAAACCGCAGCATACAGGTGCAACAATAACGGAGGGCAAGACCCGGCGGAAGGGTTCGTGAGAAATACCATGGCCGATCTTTCGTCGGCCGAGAGGCTCGTGATGAGGGTTCTTCAGGAGGAGCTGCCACTTTTGGCTGCTATGATGGAGAAAGGCGAGGCCTGCGCTGCACAAGTACACAATACCTTAAAAAACGTCATCCCTCATTTGAACCATGTTCCATGCTCGTATGAGCGCCTATGCCTAGAAACGATGGAGCCTTCGGGCCACCTTCGCCAGGAAACAGGGGAGCCTTCGTCTTCGGGCCACTGTAGCCCAGAAACAAGGGAGCCTTCGTCTTCGGGCCACCAGGAGATTGAAGAGCGGGCCGCTGGCGCCACCGATCCTCGCACGTGGCCCCGCCTTCGGGCCCTCTGTCTGCGGTCAATCCAGGGAAGGAGTTGGTCGTAAGTAAGCGGACATCAAACGCTGAAAACTACGATCTTCAGCCTGAAGGTGCGGTCGGGCTGGGCTTCGAGGAGGCCCCGCTCTCGAAGCTTTTCCGAATTTGCTCGGAAATTCAATTTGGGAATGGCTCCAATAGGCTTTTACTCCCTAACTTCCATAAATATCGAACACAGGGAGAAAAACACTTCTGCAGAAACGAACCATTCTGCACAAAGATGGCTGTTTTCCACGAACCACAAAGATATAGGTACTCCACATTCAATCTCCGGTGCCATGGCTGGAGTAATGGGCACATGCCTCTTAGTACTAATCTGTATGGAATTAGCATAACCCGGCCATTAAATTCCTAGTGGAAATCATTAACCTCATAATGTGTTAATAATCGCTCACGCTTCTTCAACGACACTCCCTCCGGTTACGCTGGCGATGATAGGTGGATTCGGTAATTGGTTCGTTCCGATTCCTACAGGTGCACCTGACACGGCATTTCCATGATTAAATAATATTCCATTTCGGTTGTTGCCACTTCCGCTGTTGCTCTTATTAAGCCCAGCCTTAGTAGAGGTGGGTAGCGGCACTGGGTGGACGGTCGAAAAGGCCGTGCCCTATGGAGACATAGGGAACAATAATTCCGCTCGATGCAGGAACATCCTCACTACGGAGAGAAGTGCCAAGTCAGGCCGCAGGCCTTTGAAATCCAGACCACTACATGCAAAAACCTTTCCCACAAGGGGACAACCTGCCTGGGGGGATTCGCCCTCCCATCAGAGACTCAATGCGGAATATCCATCATTCTGCGGATGGCTCGTAGGTATGACAGACGGAGATAGCTGCTTCGGCATCGTGCTCCAAAAGCGCGAGTACAACCTGAATTTCCCTATTGTCCAAGGCAAGTACAATCCACGGATCTTGTATTACATCAGGAAGATGCTCGGTGTAAGGTCCGTTAATGCGCATAAGACCATGGGAGTGTATCGGATCGAAAGATGCTAGCAGAGAAAATTTTCCCTATATTTGATCAATACCCATGCCTAACCAGTAAGCATTTCTACTACGAAAGAGTTCGTCAAGCCCATCAGATATTGGAGGATCCAAAGCTCCCAACGGAGCACAAGTACTACATCCGTGGGAATTCGAGGAGTGCTACTCTTCCAGAGACTTATGTCAATCCTGTTTGGACAACAAGTATGGCTGTTGACTTCGATTGGCCTACTGGCTTTATAGAGGCAGAGAGATCTTATATGAGAGGGACGGAAAACAACAACGGATCTCTATCGCGGTTGGCTTGACTCAAAAAGAATTGGATGGGCCTTTATTAGAGGCTATAGGACGGAGGCTACATATTCCTACTCAGCTCATTGAAAGGCCGCGCCTCTATCGATTAAGGACTGTCCACAGTAGGGCAGTGCTTGGCATAAGTTGGCTCTTCGCCGATTCAAAGGTATGAAATCACTGGAGCTGAAGCTCCGGTCGAGGGCCATCTACTATAGGAATAATCGGGAAAAGCTTGAGCAGACCCGAAGGATTCTCCAAAGGAAAGGCTTCATGACAAGATGATAGATAAAGGTACAGTCCGATCCATACAGAGATACATGGCGTATAACGTTAAGCAAGCACAACGCTGCTGAGGTTATTTAACATATATGCCATCCCTCTCTAAGTGGTATAACCAGTCATTCTGGAGGAGCTGTTGATTCAGCCATTTCTAGTCCTCATTCATCAGGTGTTTCCCTTATTTCAGGTTCTATTAATTCTATAACCACTACCTCCAACACGCGCGGACCCGGAATGACCATGCATAGATTACCCCCATTCGTTCGGTTTGTTTCAGTTACAGCATGAAAGATTTTCTTTTTTTTGCAGATTTGGCGTTTTTCAAACATTTCCGCCGGGGGTACTTGTTGGTTCCCTAACGGGAACCCTAGCAACTCAGCGCTTTATCTCCGGAGAAGCGCTTTTTGTGGGAGAAAAACGCCACTCTCTACCTACACAATCCCCAGCCGCTTCGCATCTGGGTACAATTGAATCCGCTACCTGCACAATCGAATCCGCCTAGCAATCAAATTCGCTACCGGGAATTTTATACTTCCTGAACTAGAATTTGCGTTATATTTGTCAGTGACAGCATCCTGCCCTTCAATCCCATACAAGCCAATTTCTAATAAACTTCCCGGGGGCTTCCCCCCTCGTGAGAGGTGGGAAGCTTGCTGGGGGATGAGCCCCCCAGTTAGAGGCACCTGAGCTCATATGCACTAGTGTTTTCGCCCAACGTCGCACCGCTGCCCCGGGGTAGTATTCTCTAGATAACGACAATCAGGCCCGGAGGTTACCGGTTCCCTGATACCTACTCAAGGCGCCCACCCCTCTCCCTCTCACCCACGGGGAGTGGAGAGATTAGGCGAGTGGAGATTAACCCAAGATTCTCTTACAAAACTATTTCTAAATGAACATGAAATATGCTTGTATATTTAGTCTAGTTGAGCGTCTTAGGCGCGTCTCCTGGCGGTGGATTTTGGAAAATCCACGGCGGTTGTCCTCATGGTTGAATTTCCCTTTGGCAACCGTCCTTGGTCGGCATACAAAGGAATTAGGTATTACGGCGTTTGTTATTGCTCGGAAAATTGTGAAGATGTATCGTGAATCCCCTGTGTCCTGCTGTCTTTATTTGAAGCAGTGCCATCTCGCCTTGATTAAGGCTTTGGGCTCAACATTACGGTTCACGTATACACCTTCCTCCAGGTTAACCCAATGGGACTTTCCAATCCGTTTTTGTCCCCTGAGACAAGAGCTGGGGAAGCTCCTCCACAACTGGCGCTCGGTGGGAAGCTATCCCCCATCAATTTGAATTCACGCGATGAAAATAAAAAGAAAAAATTTGTCGGATATCGAGGTACTATTCATGTAGTACCCGAACAAGGTGCATCCTTCTTAATCCTATCACCATCCAATCTTTTTCGTAACCCCCTGCCCCCCGACCCAGACGGAGGGGTATATGGAAGGGGGGGTGCATATTCCGATAATTCTGGATCGGGGGGTATGACTGTCTTTCGTAACAACATAGATTCAAAAGATCCCCACTCGGATTCTGATGCTGGATCTATTTGGAGAGGTACCGCAGGACCAAAAGGAGTATTGACAGATTTTGGAGAATTTTATCCTACTACTGGTGGAAGGGGAAACAAAAAGTTGGGCCTTTTAGGTGATTCACAAAATAGCCCCTACTCTTTGTTGTTTTCCTACTCCGTATCAAGCAACAAAGTCTCTTTTGCCGAGGATCCCTTTGTCGATGAGTCAACAGATGCATCGGGACGTAGGTATTGGTATTCAATAGATGAAAATGAATCGATATTTGAATACTCCCCAGATTTATTGGTGGGAGGATCCTTCCCCAGATTGATCTTCCCCCCATCATATTTCCCCGGAGCAAGAATTCTGCCTATTAATCTCGGACTTCTGGTCAGTGAAAACGCATGCATTTACGGGGGTGATATCTGCCTCCAATCCGGCCAAATCATAGCTATTCACCGAGAATACTCACCAATCAGAACAGCCAAGCCTCTCCTAGCAACTGAGGGGGCGACTATTCATAAGAATTACGGAGATATCATTGGGAAGGGGGATACATTAATAACATTACTACACGATAGATCGAGGTCTGGGGATATTATTCAGGGTTTTCCAAAGGTTGAGCAGTTGTTGGAATCTCGTTCCACCGCTTTTACCTTAGCAAGAATCGAAGATATTTCTGATAGATGGAGGAGAACTATTACAAGATTAGTTGGTAATCCTTGGAGTCATTTCACGAGTGCCGGAATAGGTATGGAAGATTGTCAACTGGTTCCGATTGATCAAATTCAAAAGGTTCATGGATCCCAGGGGGTGTAAATATCCGATAGGCATATAGAAATCATCATTTGACAACTGACATCGAAAGTAGTAACGTTGGAAGATGGAATAACTAATGTTTTCTTACCCGGAGAGCTTATTGAATCATCATAAGCGTAACGAATGAATCGCGTCTTAAAAGAATCGAATTTCTACGAACCTGTTGTATTGGGAATGACAAAAGCATCTCTTAACACTACTAGTTTTATATCAGAGGCGAGTTTTCAAGAAACTACTCGGGTACTGGCTAGAGCCGCTATTCGGGGTCGAATCGATTGGTTGAAGGGACTGAAAGAAAATGTCATCCTTGGTGATCTCGTTCCCATTGGGACCGGCAGTCAGGAGGTTATTCGTCAACTAGATGTAGAGAGAAATACGGAATTTTATTTAGCTATTAGTGATTTTAACATTTTCAGTCGAGAGGCAAGGGATATTCCCCCTCATACTTATTACGGGAGGGAGCCGAGTTCCCACCATAGATTAATGATTCACGAAGGATTGAGACAACCCCTCCCCGGAGTCAATATTGGTGAATGAGATTCAGAATCATTTTGCGACGTAGCATCTCGGGTATGTCTCACTCAATAATCCCGACCAGTGAATCGTAATAATTACGTAACTTCCATAAAAATCAAATCAATCTGCGGCTTTTCGTAGTTTTTTTTTTGGGGGGGGGTAAAATGCAACAGAAAAATTGGAATATCGATCCAGAAGGGATGATGGAGGCGGGGGTCCATTTCGGTCATCAAACCCAAAAGTGGAATCCCAAGATGTCACCTTATATATTTACGGAACGGAAAGGTGTTCACATTCCCGATCTAACTCAGACTGCTCGTCTCCTATCCGAAGCCTGTGATTCGGTATCCAATGCAGCGACGGAGGGAAAAGAATTCTCAATAGTAGGTACAAAATACCAAGTAGCTGATCTAATTGCATCGGCTGCGACGAAATCTCGATGTCACTACGTGAATGAAAAGTGGCTCGGTGGCATGTTAACGAATTGGTCCACTACAGAAACACGTCTCCAGAGATTTCAATATTTGCAGAATGAAGAAGATACGGGGGGGTTCGATCGACTCCCGAAAAAAGAGGCATCGATTCCGAAAAAACAATTACTTCGATTGAAGAAGTATCTAGGTGGAATTCAATATATGTCAAATTTACCCGATATTGCGATAATTACTGATCAACACGAATAATCCACTGCTATTAGAGAACGTATCACTTCAGGTATTCCTACAATCTGTGTCGTCGATACAGATTGCGATCCAGATCTCACAGATATTCCGATTCCAAGTAATGATGATGCGCGGTCCTCCATTCGACGGGTACTGGATAAATCAACACTGGCTATTTCTGAGGGTCGTTCGAACTCAAAGATATTGAACTTAATAGATAGTGAAATCAGTAACTATCCCAACTATTCGTGGTAGAATGAAACAGAGACTTACCCCAGAGACAGCAATATGCTGTGATTCTATTATGGGGACAACCCTGGGATTATGTAGTGATTAGGAATCCACTTGATTGTTCTGTGCAAATCATTCTTCCCCACGTTGATTCCTGATAAGGAGGTAATACGAATTCCGAACAATTGTCCATTCATGGGATTGATAATCTATATCAAGTATCGGGCGTGGAAGTGGGTCAACATCTCTATTGGCAAGTAGGAAATTTCCAAGTTCATGCACAAGTTCTTGTAACTTCCCGGGTAGTAATTGCTATATCATTGGGTTTATCTACCGCAGCTACTCGGGATTTGCAAACCATCCCGACTGGCAGTCAAAATTTCATTGAATATATTCTTGAATCTATTAGGGATCCGACTAGAACTCAGATGGGGGAAGAAGGGTATCGTCCCTGGGTTGCATTCATTGGAACTATGTTTCCATCCATTTCTGTTTCTAACCGGTCAGGTGCTCTGTTTCCTCGGCGAGTTATCCAATCACCTCATGGAGAGTTGGCTGCACCTACGAATGATATCAATACAACTGTTGCATTAGCTTTGCCTACATCAGTGGCATATTTCCACGCGGGTCTAAACAAGAGAGGTCTTAGTTACTTCGGTAAATACATCCAACCCACTCCAGTACTGCTACCTATTAATATTCCAGAAGATTTCACTAAACCTTCACCACCGAGTTTCCGACTCTTCGGAAATATATTAGCTGATGAGTTGGTAGTAGCTGTCCTCGTCTCTCTAGTACCCCTAATTGTTCCCGTACCTATGATGCTTCCAGGATCATTCACAAGTGCCATTCAAGCTTTGATTCTTGCGACTCCAGCTGCAGCTTATATAGGGGAATCCATGGAGGGTCATCATTAACCGAGTTTCGATTCCGACGAATCATCGGATTAGGATCGTGGTATTCGACAGGTACTCGGGCCACCTCTTGGAGTAGCAAAAACTGTTTCTGTGGTATAATAATATGATACCCCCCTCCTATTAGAGGGGGGGGGGAAATCCTACTACTCCCATTTCCATTCAAAGGGATGGGGATGGAAATGACAATAGTGATTCCCACCATTCGACTCGAGCATTCCCTCCAGTCTGCAGGGGGGGACGAATCACAAGATGTTCCACAATTCGTGGGAATCTTTGTCACCTCGGGAACCAATGATACCGATACTTACTAGTATCTCCTATCGTGTTACAACAAGGAGTTGAATCTCATCCGGGCCGTGGCTGGAATTCCTCATCATGAAGTACTATATTTTCATCCAATTGCTGCATTACGGGTAACGAGTGAGATTGGTGGATTCTCGTCGGGGGAATGGCTTTATTTCTCGCCCACCGGTATTGCTATTTCAATGCTTCGAATAGAAACAAGTGAATCGGAAGGAACATTTCAACCCATCAGCGGCTCTGAGTGAATTTTCACAGAATTATTCCAGTAGGCATTGATTTTTGCTAAGTCGGAATTGGTTGAATTAAATAAAAAAGAGGAGATTAATACGAACCCCTTGATTCCTGCTGCTTCTGTTATTGCTGCCGGATTAGCTGTAGGCCTCGCTTCTATTGGTCCCGGTGTTGGTCAAGGCACTGCCGCGGGTCAAGCAGTAGAAGGTATTGCGAGACAACCAGAGGCAGAGGGTAAAATTCGAGGCACTTCATTGTCAAGTTTAGCCTTCACGGAAGCTTTAACAATCTATGGACCAGTTGTAGCCCTAGCACCGTTATCTGCAAATCCTTTCGTTCGATCCACCCACAGTGAGGGGTACTTGGGGAGCCCTGTACCCCCTCCCCAATCGGACCCTTTCCAAATCGATTATCTGATTGGGAGATTATCTTATTCAGGGGGGGCCCCACCAAGCAGAAAACGCTTCGCTTCACCGAATCCAAACCACTTTTTTTTGCCTAAGAAGAAGGCAAAGCCAACCACCAAGGGGGGGAACCGGCTTTGCGGTTGGTGGCCCCGTAAGGACGAAAACAACGTTCGACTTGCATGTGTTAAGCATATCGCTAGCGTTCATTCTGAGCCAGGATCAAGGGTTTTGGGGGATTTTGCCATCTAAGCAATAACTTACGACGAGCCCCGGGGGGGCCGAAGGGGATAGCGTAGATCATACGCTACCCCGACGACCCCGCTACTAATGTAGGCGATTCATGCTTTCACTGCTGGCAAAAGCCAAACGGCCCCGGTCCGCCCACCATGCTGCTAGCGGACACTTCGCCGCAGCTGAAAATTCTCTCACTAGCAGGAACACACATAAAAATTCCGCTGCGAATCTTGGTTGTGCTCGCAGCAGGCTTCTGGTGCTTAAAAAAAGTTTCAAAAAGGCCCATCTCTAACGAATAATCGGTCAATAAATGCCACATACCAGCATTAAGCCCAAAATTGGAGAATGGCTAGCGCCACCAAATGACCATTCAATTGTACGGAAGGTGCAAAACCGAGGCAGGCAAGACGGGTTCGAACCGCAAACGTTCGGCTTTCAGCCGATCGATTTACCAATTTTAATCTATCTCGCTTTTTTTCATGGGAAAAAGGGTCGGGCCCCATCAAAACCCTCCCTCATCATTGTCGGCATAAATTCATTCCCCTCTCGGGAATTAAATTAAAGGGTGTTTGTGATTCGTTTTTTCGAATGTTTAGTGACAAACAGCACGAGTGTGCATGAGGGTCCGGGCTGTCAACCACGTCTCCCGATAATTCTCAGTACATATGGCAGAAAACGCCTTTCACATATCGGGGTCGGAATGGGATCGGGTGTTCCGCGTCTTACTAGGATGCCCGGACGGAACGAACACGCTTGATTAATGAACAAAAGAGTGCTAACGACAAAAGCACCGAACAGAGAAAGTGCAAATACAGCTGGTACTTAGCCTTTGATTGTTCGATCGCTACCAACCCCACAAGGAGGTCATCAATTCGCAGGTGGTTATTAAGTAAAAGGTGTAATATGAATGGCTACGCTTTTTCGAATATTCATGGATTATTATACGATAATCTTCGTTTGCTTTTTTACTGCGAGATTGGTAACGAAAATTCGTTACCGCTATTCAGACTTGACTCCCGATCTCTTCAATGCCGCCCAGCCGACGGCCGAAATAACTGACATACAGATATGGAAGTATACATATGTCTATGTCACCCCCAGTGGCTGCTTGTTCAGAACGCGCGTTTATCAGTGTTCGCGGCGGTCCGGTTGTAGTATATAAGGAATGGAGACTAAAAAGTTAATTAATTAAAAGGTACCCATCTTTCCCATTCTTTCTTCGCGAAGTGGTTAGTAATGTACAGCATTCTCAGCTCAGTTGGATAGAGCAACAACCTTCTAAGTTGAAGGTCACAGGTTCGAGTCCTGTAGGATGCAGAAAGTGCACATTGGATCATATACCGTTGGGGAATGCCTCTACTTGTTTGATTCCTCGAACTTCTACTTGTTTGATTAGTCCATTGGAACGGGTTAGGACGTGTGGATTGACCGATTTATCAATGTCTCGCGATCTCGGCTCAGAAGGTCGAAGCTTACTGGGAGAGTGGCCGAGTGGTTAAAAGCGACAGACTGCAAATCTGTTGAAGGTTTTCTACGTAGGTTCGAATCCTGCCTCTCCCAATGCCGAAGCAAATTAGGAAAGAGAAGCGAAGCAACCGAAGAATGAGAGGGGAGCGGGGAGGGAAGCTCGAACATCCAATATCTAACCAGCCAGCCCCGGCCAGCCCTTATTTGATTGACCAAGTGAAAGAAATTGCGGAGGAGGATCCTATGATTCCTATTACTGAGTGAAGCGAGGAAGTTTGATCGCTGTCATCCCGCGAACGCGAATGTCTGGTCTCTAATGTTGTAACTACTTGATATCCCTCATGCCTCAGTTCGACCACACCTAGCGGACGAACTCTCTTCGTTCGATTCCCCGATGGTGCCGGTGGTTGTCGGAGTGCCCCAAAGTCGAGTTGTCTTTCTTGCGTTGTAAATTGCCCGCATTTGGTTTCTGTTCTGGTTTGAATGACCTTTAGAATAGAATAGAATAGAATAGAATAGAATAGAATAGAATAGAATAGAATAGAAAAAAGTGTTGGCCTGTGCGCGTGTATAGCTCTAGGGCGGAGTGTGCCTCGGATCTCGGATTTCATAAACCAGCCTACTCATTACGACGGGAATTCCTATTTGTTGTCGAAAGCAAGCTATGCGATCGGGGCAGCCACGCAACGGGAAGATCCGATCCTTGGCCCAAGGTTGGCTAGAAGCAAAGATCCTTGGCCTGCGCTGCGAGCGAGCGATGTGCACCGGCCAGAAAGGATACCCCCGAGAGCAAGGCTTCGGCTTCTCCAAGGAACCTTCTGGAATTCAATCCCAGCAGCAATGTATATCTCGACCACGTAGTTGCCTCTCGGGCGACGAAATGCTCTATGCCTACCATTCGATCTCTGGATAAAGCCTTCGATCAGCACATTCCCTACGAATCGGTCTTTCTGAACAGCTCAGCCAGGATCCAACTTCCGACATACAGCTTTTCCATGATCCTCCTTTTCTAGCTTCGAGCCGGAAGCATACAGCTTCCAACCTATGGGGTCGAACAGCTAGGAACTTTCTTTCTTTTTACCCAATTTTCCATTAAATACTGCTAACCCCTGGCTAACAGGGTGAAAAAGATAGCTTATATCCTACCCGGCTTCTGTCCCACTCTCTCGATCGTCAGATCCACACCCTCCTAGATGTTCCCTATCGGTTCATCTAACGATCCACCTCGTAGCCCTCAGCTATTCTATCCTCATGGCTAGGATCTTAATCTCTAAACCACCCCCCGGTAAATTGGGAAATCAAGATTTCCCTTGCTCAGATGACGTTAGGAAAGGCTGGATGACGGTTATAGCCGTAGACGCCTATTCGCTCTAGCAAAACCATGGCTCACTAACATGGAGGTATCCGACTAAAACGGAAAACCTGCACTTAAACGATCAATATGGACCTCATCCACAAACAGCACAAACAAGGACTTCCTGAATCACCAATAATTTGAACAGTTAGGCCTTCCCATCAATTCAGCCTATTAGGCCAAGGAGTGAGTTTGAGAAGTTTAGGCTAACTACCACAACTATTACTTGATGATGCAATTCGTGGTTCGTAGTGTCGATGCAATTGATGAGCAGTGGTCGATGCCAACGCGAGGTCGAACTAAACTGATCACTGAAGGCCTTCCATATAGAAATTCTATCCCACAATGCTCCGACTCCATAACAAGAGAAAGACCCGGCCTCTGCTGATCGCCCCGAATCACGGGAATCGAAACAAGCGCTTATCAAACATGCTTCTATGGGGAACATCACCAAGACGGAAATCGAAGGGAATCGATAGAAATCGAGTCGAAGCCCAGGAATATGCTTCTAGCCAACCGGCTTCCAAAACCAGCTGGACCCGCCTACTCCGGGCCTCTTCCCTTCGGTCGAGTAATTTTCAATACCCCGAGAGGGGAGCCGGCAGGCCGACCTGCAAAGCCAACCACAAGGGGACTCCCCGGCACAGAGAGGCCCCCCATAGCATAGGGGCGAGCGGGGGTCCTGGGAGCCGGCCCGGGATAGCGCTTCATCCCGGGGCCACCGGGCTACCTTACCACCCCGCCTGCGAGGCGGGGCTACCCCCACACTCCCCTTGGGTTACTTGTTGCCCTTCCCTTCGGGCGGGTTACCTTGACAGCCCCCCGGGGCTACCCGTAGGTCGGTTTGGCAATCGGGCTACTTACCTCTCCGTAGGTCTCCGGGGTAGGTACTTGGTGCACCTCCGGGGCACTTGCCAGCCCTTCAGGTTAGTGCCTGTAGGGCATCGTTTCAACGAAACAGAACTCCTCCTCCCTCCGGTTCCCCGGGAGAAGTGGCCCTCTCAACAAATCGAGGTCTCACTCCGTGACCTACCTAAAGTATGGGTCAATACTTTTCGCTCCAATACTAGTAAAGGATGAAGGCCAAAGGTAGGGACCAAAGGATTGGGTTTCTTCCCGGGTTCTCCGCCTTGCCAGGAATAGGGCAATAATTCTAATAATCCGATAGTGATAAGGATAATGGGAATCTGATGATAATATCAATTGGGAATGACAGTAATAGTAGAATAGTAGTAATCCAATAATAATAATAAGAATCCGAGTTTTTATATCTCGTTCAGGAAAAAGGGCTTTGCGCCAAGCACACTCGGCAAAAAGGTTACTCGGATCGTAGATGGACTGGTATGAATCGGTAAAGAGGAGGCAAAACGAAAGGGTTGATAAACACGAGAAAGCGTGGGCGACCTCAAGCCAGCTACAGGGGGCTGCTGCTCCAGGTCGGCATGGTCGCCTCAATCCCTCCCGCCCTCGGTAAAGAACCGCAGGTCCGGCCAAGCCAGAGCAAGCTCCGTCTAGCGGAGCCGGGGTGTCTAGAGAAGAAAGTGGCGGACGGGGGCCCGGGTGGGTCGGGCGGAGCAGCAAGAGATTCTGATCTCCGCCCCCGGAGCTTTGCTTCCCCCGTTTGCTCACTTGGTGAAAATGGTAAACACGACAGACTCAAAATCTGTTCCATTTCAAGGGTTATCGGTTCGAGTCCGATAGTGAGCATACTTGCTTGGTGAAATTGGTAAACACGACAGACTTCGAATCTGTTCCATTTCAAGGGTTATCGGTTCGAATCCGATAGCGAGTATGGGCGTGTCTGAATTGGTTTGTTGGGCGGGCCCTTGGGGCTTGCTTGCGGGGAGCCCCAAGGGCGAGTATAACTCAATGGGTCAGAGTGTCAGATTGTGAATTTGAAAACACGGGTTCGAATCCCGTTATTCGCCAAAAACACATCATCCCAACGCTTGAATCCCGACTACTTTGCGCTGCTATCCTCATAGCGAAATAGAGTTCGAAGGAGGATGAGAACCTTCGGTCGAAGCCCAAAACAGAAGACCAATCAACGCCAACCAAGACGTTCAGCCAGGCCGAGCTGTAGACCGAAGCCGGGCAAGGGGATTGATTGGTGGATTGCCTTGATGTCCTATTTCTTGGTTGTGGCCAGAGATTCGAAAAAACCGACGGGGGGCCGGGATCGGAATCCCGGGCATGGGGTAGTGGGCAACAAGCTTCCACGCAACATCACGCGCTGTGATCTTAGCTCCGCTAGGATTACACACTCCCCCCACGCCGGGGGAACCGCTGGGATTCTGTTTTCAAGAGGAATCTCGAACTCCTAGCTCATATCGTTTCGGAGTATAAGTTTGGTACTTCCATTCCATTCCATTCCATTCCATTCCATTCCATTCCATTCCATTCCATTCCATTCCATTCCATTCCATTCAGGTTTTTCCTCTTAGCAGATTTCAATTTCTTTTTGGGAAGAGGTGAAGCTACGGAACCTGGAACAGTCAATCCAGTTAAAGACTTTACCACCAGCCCACCCATCATATATGAAATTATCCATTTCTGCCAGATCCCCTCTGAGAACCCGTTTGCCCGGGGACTGAAGAGGCCCCTAGGCGAGGTAAGTGCCGGCACAACGAAATTTCTACAAGAGAATGGCACTTTAATGAAAGGGGTTCCCAGCGCTTTCTCAGACTTCTTTGTCCGCCTCGGGAAAAACGCCTACCGTTCTTCATCTCTCTCAACTAAGGCGTTTCCTACCTCCGTGGCGAAAACGCTACCACGCGTTTCCATCCGAACGCGGCGGTATTTTTGGTGTCAAGGGATCGAAAATCAAATGAGGTGAAACACCCGAGTGCCCACGCAGAATTCTCATTCATCTGGTAGTGGATGGAACCTCGGCTTTTTTCTTCAATGTCACCAATCATCCATGAAAATTGATCGGGAGTTTGCAGTTGCGCTTCGACGACCGAAAGGTCATTGGAATGTCTTGGCCTGGGCAAGAATGAATTCTGAGGTTCACTGGTTGAGTCCCCAAGGCTTGAGGCGTTTTCAGTTCACCAATGGAGACGCAGTCACAGGTTGAGTGTTGCGCGATCACAAACCGGACACTCATTGCCTAAGATTTTGTACGGTGTTCGGTAGGTTCAATTCCTACTGTATCGAAAAGAATGCATTGGATGGATGCCTGGGCATTGAGAAGGAAGGACGCTTTCAAAGGCGAAAGGCCATGGGGAGATACCGTCTGTGATCCATGGATCTCCAATCGGGAAACCGTATCCAAGCTTGCCGGGCATGCCGTGTGCTGCGGCTCCGCCTCGGACTTGAAAAACTTAGCGAACCGAAACATCATTGTAGCTAAAGGAAAGGAAATCAACTGAGACTCCGTTAGTAGCGGCGAGCGGAAGCGGATTAGGCAAAAAAAGGGGAAAGGGCCCCGAGAGGGGGACCCCCGCTTTCCCCGGCCCCGTGCGGGGGGGAACTTGCAAGGGGGGGGGGTGGAAACCCCCCCTCAAGGAATTCTGAAAAGGTTGGAAGATCTGGCCAAAGAAGGTGATAGCCCCGTAGATCTTTCCTGGCAGGTTTGATTACCGTTGCAAAACGCGGATACCGTGTTTGAATCATGATCGCTTTTACGTGATTAAGGGGGACCACCCTCGCGGCCTAAGTATTCCTCAATGACCGATAGCGTACTACAAGTACCGTGAGGGAAAGGTGAAAAGACCCCGCCATATGCCGGGAGTGCAATAGAAAACCTGAAATCCGATGCGAACCATCAGTCGAAGGAACGAGGCTCCGAAAGCGCTATAGCTTTCGGAGGCGAAGCCACTAATGTTCGATAGAACGCATACGCGAGGCTGAGAAAGCGCTATAGCTTTCGGAGGCGAAGCCACTAATGTTCGATAGAACCCTTGAGCGAAGCTTTGCGTTGTCGGCTCTCGCTCGGCACACTCTAACGGCGTACCTTTTGCATAATGGGTCAGCGAGTAAATGGAAACAGCGGCTTAAGCCATTAGGTGTAGGCGCAACGAGGTTGAATCTTCGGCGTTGTTTCTATTTGACCCGAAACCGATTGATCTAGCCATGAGCAGGTTGAATTGAGCTCTCCACAGAGGCCTTGGAGGACCGAACCCACGTATGTGGCAAAATACGGGGATGACTTGTGGCTAGGGGTAAATCAAAGAGCTACGACTTTGTGGAGTCCGGAGGACCACAAAAACCTACAGGCAGGCAGGAAAAGGAGTCCTCCTTCGGCCTTTTGCCCCATAAGCGTGCGAACGCTTTTTCAATAACTGGCTCATAACGGTGAAACCAGCAAGCTGTTTTTAAGAGTAATGGCCATACCGTGGGAAGTCGTGAAAGCTTCTCCCCCTTTGCGGTCGAGTGCCCCAGCCCTCGGCGATGAATGAAGCAGGTCGAGTTCCAAGATGAAAGCAGGTCAGGTTCGGTAGGAACCGCTAGCGCAAGCAAAAATGCGTTGGATGGGAGACCCAAGTACCCCCCGGGACCAACACTTAAACAGTCCGGAGGACCACCACCAAAAGGCCCGGCAGGAACCCCACCTAAGAGTATCCTTTGGAACTTCCGAAGGGGTCCAGAGGACCACCACCAAAATGCTCTCGTTCCCACTCGTTGATCCTCGTCGCTTTATTTCGTACCCCAGAACCTCGTTCCGGCGGGAACCTCTCTCGTAGCTATGAGCTAGCTCATTGACCCCGTAACGACTGATTCGAAAGATGAGAGCATGATCGTTAATGCCAACACGCCGGTTCTCACCCTGGCCGAATTCATCTTGAACCAAAGGTTTTCCGGCCATATGCACGCACCAGTGTATCGAGAGCTTTTCGGCGAAGAAAAAAAACTAAACTTTAGACCACATTCCCGCCAAACATGCCGGCAAGAGAGCCCTTCACGAACAAGATAAACATGGGGCGTAATGTGATTTACTCCCGGCATTAGTGCGTGACCGTTGGGGGAAAGGACATGTCACGTCTTGTCTCAAAGGTGGGCCAACCAACCACCCTAATACCAGCCATGGACTTGAAATCAAGCAATCTTCAAGGCTTGCTCCAAAACCGAACCCAGGCGAAGCAAAGGTTTAGCTGGCTGAATCTCGACTATTCGCGAGGCGAGCTGCCAGTGTTGATTGGAGTAGTGCCGAAGGATGTATCGTCCAACGGAGTGCGATTCCTTCCATAGATTTGCATGCGAAAACAAAACGAGCTTCAGTCTGAGCTTCTAAAGATGAAGGTACATGGACGGCCATCTGATCTCCGTCAAAATCTGCATCAAACCCACCACAAACCAATGGATGCAAACGAATAGCGCGTCCTCCTACCCGCTTCCCGAAATGCTCAAAAGTTATCGTATAATAATGATCGAAACTACGGAATTGAAAGATTTTCTACCACAGTCCGGGCACTCTAGTAAGACGTGAAACACCCGATCCCATTCCGACCTCGATATGTGAAAAGCGTTTTCCGCCATATGTACTGAGAATTTCCGGGAGACGTGGTTCGACAGCCCGGACCCCTGTTGGAAATTTGATCATCGTAGAATGATACTGAATTTCCTAAAATGTAAAAAAACTATATAGGGAAATGAACTATCACGAGCAGGATTATGACCATGAATACGACAGGCCCGGCCTCTCTGGCGCCAGCACGGGTAGTACCGGGTCAGAGTCAAGCCTACCCGAGTCCCTATTTTATAGGGAACTCACAGGGAAAGGAAAGATTCTCCCCAAAATGACCTTCCCTGCCATAGAGGTTTTGGAGAATCTTCATTCAGAAAACCCATTGGCCTACCTGCGACAGGATTTGGTAGATTATGCCGATCTTTCAGACCAATGCAAGCGGGGGGTTCCGACGGGAGCCAACGTTTATGAGTTCGGTCAAACAATGAATCCCGTCGCCCAGCTTGATTTTATCCACACGGAGCTCCGCCGAGGACAAGGGCAGGGGTCTTCCGACTGGGAAGACTAGTAAGGGCGGACCTCCGTATCCTTGGGGATACAGCCAAAGCCTTCTTCAGGGAGGAGGTGGAGCCGGAAGAACCAGAAGAAACGATTGTTGAGCCGAAATCCCGGGAAGCTAGCCCATCACCAAAAATTCCACTAGATGAGGAGAGCTTCGACAAACTTTCGTTTGAGGAGAAACAGGCACACGCCCGAACCCTTCAGTATTATGCATTTTTAATGTGGAGGCCCTGTCAAAGCCTTTTCCTGGCATTAATCGAAGGGGATTTCCCAATCGATCGCCCGATTGACGACTCGGAAGGGGAAGAGGCGGTCGAATTCTCCGACATGGAAGTGGAAGAGGCCCCGGAACGGGAGGGGGCGGGCGAATTCTCCTACTCCGACCTTGAACGGGAAGAGGCCCTGGAACGGGAGGAGGCAGGCGAATTATCCTCCTCCGACATGGAAGACAGCTGAGTAGTTATTTGTTAGAGGGGCCATTATCTGGATAGGTAGGCCCAAGCCTCCCTATGAGAACCTAGTGAGACTATTTTTTTACCCCAAATAGATAGAACCAAGAGATTGATTTTTGAAACCTCAAGAGGGGGGGCTTAAGGAACCCCCCCACCCCCCCCCCACAATATGGAGTAAAAAAGCCAAAATAATTCTGTAGGATACTGTTGAGATAGGATTGAAATCTGACGCATCTGCAAACTCATACTCGATTGGAGCAATGTAGCGAACAGAAAGGGAAATATAGAATCGGATCCAATTTATCATAATAGATTGGTGAATATGTTGGTTGATCGCATTCTCAGGGATGGTAATAAATCTCTAGCTTATCCTATTTTTTACCTGGCTATGAAGCGGATTAAGGAAAAGACGAATAGGAATCCACCGTCTGTTTTGCGACAAGCTATACGTAGAGTAACCCCCGATATAGTAACAGAATCTAAACGTGTAGGTGGATCGACGTATCGAGTTCCCGTTGAAATATTACCTTCAGAAGGAAAAGCTTCGGCTATCCGATGGTTATTGGTTGCGTGCCGAAAACGTTCAGGTCGAAGTATGGCTTCAAGACTGAGTGACGAATCAATGGATGCCGCTAGAAATCACGGCAGTGCTGTGCGTAAGAAGGAGGAGACTCATAAGATGGCTGAAGCTAATAAGGCTTTCGCCCATCTACGGTAGTCTCAGTTTTTCCTTTCAATCCACAATTTTCTATTCTATTTGTGGGTTGAAACCCTCAATGTAGTATCCTTGCATGACTCATATCGAGACATGGCAGGGACATCTAGATAGGTGGAGACTAAGTGAGTAGAGACATGGGAGAAATAGAAATATCTAACGAGATATGTTTTATAAATGTCGAGGTATCTCTAGATATATGTCTCCCTCTCCCTCTACTTTATTATAGAGGGACTACTCATCCATCGGTCAAATATGAATCTCTAAATGTAAAAGTTTGTTTTTTCAGTCAAGACACGGGAAATTTTGAACAAATTATTGACTTTTTTAGCGAAGTTTCAATATAAAGTACCGTAATAGTTACTCCATTTCTAAGTATCAACCTGCTTCGAACTACGAAAAGTATTGATCCCCTCTTCCTCCGCGATAATTTCTCGATTCTTCCAGAGTTTAGTAGAATTTCCGGCTTAGTAACAATAGCTATTGCCGATTTAGTATCTAAGGGGAGAGATACACCTCTGCTTCATCGAATTTCCCTAACATCCTTAGTCATTAGCATAGTACTCTCGTTGTGTCAATGGCAAACCAAAACTGTTTCAATTTTTTATGGAAGTATCCAGATCAACACTTTCAGCAATATATTCAGACTACTCCTCCTGATCTGTCCATTACTATCTGTTCCATTATCAGTTGATTACGTACGATGCGCAAAAATAGCCTTGACAGAGTTTTCGTTATTTATATCAACCGCGGGTCTAGGGGGAATGTTTTCATGCCGTGCAGATGATTCAATAACTATTTTTGTAGCTTTGGAGTGTCTGAGCTTATCTTCTTATCTATTATCCGGATACACGAAAAGGGATATAAGATCTAATGAGGCGACCATGAAGTTCCTTTTAATGGGCGGGGCCAATTCAGCCATTCTAGCTTATGGGTTTTCCCCACCATACGGATTATCTGGTGGAAAATTTCAACTCGATGAGATAGTTGACGGACTTGTGTCTACCCAGATGTATAATTCTATTGGAATATACATTTCCATCACGTGTATTGTGGTAGGAATGGGTTTCAAACCTTCCCTGGTTCCGTTTCATCAGTGGACTCCTGATGTATATGAAGGAGTGTGACTCGCCCGAAAGAGGATCGACTTTTCCCGAATCCCCTTACGAATATTAAGCAATTATTATACGATGGATATCCCACAGTCACGTGGGGGGGTAAGAACTCCCCGAACATCTTTATCATTAACTGACTCTTATCACAAGTTTCACGAATTTCCAACAATAAATCGTTTCGTATAAGCAAGATAAAACAGAGTGCGGAGAAAGATGCAATTCAACAGAGTTTCTAATTTATTGGTTTTATGCTTCTGTTGCTTCCTGCTCATTCCTCCAAAAGTTTAACCATTATGGGCAGGTGTCACGAATAAAAATGACTGATGTAAGGGAAGGGTAACAGCAAGGGTTTATTAGCCCCCCCTCCGAGATGTAGATTCCATTAGTTCCAATCCTTCAGGAATTATAGGTGCAACATACGATACAAGCATTTGTCAGCGAAGGAATCGCCCCAAGATAATGAAGCCGTGCCTGTCGGGGACGAAGAAAATCCTATTCCTGTTCTCCCGTTTCTGATATACTCTGCCTCACTCTATACGAAATTTCCCTCTATTCAGAATGAGAGAATAGAAAAAAATGGGGAGATTAAAAGATTGACGGAGACTCGGTTTGAAGATGAAGGATTCCCCGAGAAGTTGAGAATTAGTATTTAGACCCCAACACTGGGGGGTAGGTTCCGGAACACACACGAGGAAAGTTCTAGGGTATACGCCAATCAAGAATATCCTATGGACTAGGAGCCATGTGAAAGAAAAATTTCATGCATGGTTTTGGATGAGCGGTGAGGCCAATGACATCCTTTCCGACTCTGACTCTCCCACACCAGTCGTTGCTTTCTTTTCCGTTGCGTCGAAAGTAGCAGCTCCAGCCTCGTCCACTCGACTTTTCGGTATTACTTTTTCATATCCGTCTGATGAATGGCATATAGCTTCGGGAATACTAGCCATTTCTAGCATGATATTGGGAAATTTAATCGCCGTTACTCAAACAAGTATGAAACGTATGCTGGCATATTCCTCCACAAGCCAAATCGGCTATATCATGATTGGGATACTCGCTGCAGACCCCGATAATGGCTATGCAAGTATGACAACTTATACGTTCATTCACATATTCATGAATCTAGGAACTTCTTCCTGTATTACCTTATTCGGCTTACGGTCTAGAAAAAGCCACTACTGCTCAATATGGTGCCGAGCTCCACCTGCTCCTTCCACTTCCAGCAGGTATACTGGTTGGGGTTCGAGCCCTCTTCGGTGCTCAATATAGGTTCCCCGCACATAACGCTTGCTCGCGGTAAGGGACTGAGAAGGGGAGACAGGGACTGAGAAGGGGTTCGATTCCTCTTCTAGCAACAAACTGATGTTCTGGGTAGTACAGGTCTACTATAGCTCCAAAGGGCAAAGGATTGGCTCCTGCTGGGAGTAAGAAGAAAAGGAGCCACCAGCCAATAGCCCTTCCCAAAAGGCAGTACAGGCCTACTATAGCCCCAGAGGTTCGAGCCCTCAAAGGCGCAACAAACTGATGTTTTTGTGGGCTCGCTAAACCAGAGCTATCGGCCTAGTAAATTGGGTTATAGAACATTCCCGGGCAAGCAAGCAAAAAGATTGAGCTGAAATGCCAACCCACCTCGAATGACTTCTCCTTAGCCCCCGTAACTAGGTTCGTTGCCCCCGTAACTCTGTCTACTGTCCTCTGTACTAGGCGTATTGCCCCCGTAACTCTGTACTAGGCGTATTGCCCCCGTAACTAGGCCTACTGCCCCTGCAACTAGGTGTGCTGCCCTCTACACTCTGCTTATTCAACTTAGGTGTGCTGCCCTCTACATTCTGCTTATTGCCCGGGCTTACGAATAGAACTGTTCTCCCCGTTCCCTGCCTGGGCACTAAAGTTGAGAACTTTTATTTGCTGGAAATAGAAAGAAAAGGAGCCACCAGCCAATAGCCCTTTCCAAAGGGCAGTACAGGCCTACTCTAGTTCCAGAGGTTCGAGGACTCAAAGGTGCGTATCATTTATACGCTGAGGTTACTGCGCCACGTAAGGCCTAGGAAAGAAGAAATTTGATTGCCGGGTAGTACATACGGGTTATGGAACATTCTCTGCCTTCGGCGCGGGAAGGCAGGTCTAGTCGAATCAATTTGGTTTCTAGAAATCCGCGGGCAACCGTATTTTCCCCTAGCCCACTTACTTGACAAGGGAAAAAGCCTTTCACAGTTAAGTTATTGGGCCCTGTAAAACCCTTATTTAACAGGTATTGGGCCCTTTATTTTCTTTTCTTTTATAGAACTACTCTTTAGCGGAAAGTCAAATTGGGTTGTAGAATTCGATTGCCTTTGCCGTTTAGGGCACTAAACCCAAAGCAAAGCAAGGCAAAGCAAAGCCGGTTTTAGGGCACTGAAGGGTTTCGGCTTCTCTTCCAGAGTCAGATTTGGGTTATAGGACGTTCCCAGCCTTTTAATAAGGGCACTGAAGTTTGCAAAGTTGATCTCAGCTCGCAGGCCTCTGAAGAAACCGCATGCCCGGGAAGAGCTACATTGGCAACTAGAAGCTCAGAAAGAGCTCTTCCCGACTGGTTTGGGCCTACCTTTTTAGTGCCCTAAAAGGCTGGGAATGTTCTATAACCCTTCTTTCCATTCCTAGGACTGCTTTCTTTTCTTTCGCTAAAATCAATCAATTTAGTGCCCGGCAATCAAGTCCCTAAAAGTGCCCGGCAATCGAGTTCTACAACCCAATTTTCCTGTCCTCGCCCCTCAGAAAGCAGCTTTTCCCTTCCCTGGGATTGTTACCTGGCAATAAACATTTCGTAAAGGGTTTACAGGGCCCAATCCCGGTTTTTGGACTAGGCTTTTCCCGTAATTCTATCCAGAGGGATTGCTTTTCGAAGAAAAAAAAAAGAGGGTTTCCCAAACCAAAAGGGAAAGGGAACCAAACCGTAGAGGAAGGGGAACAGGAGGATAAACCCCCCATCAGTAAGCTAAAAGTTCGAAACTTTATAAAAGAAAATAAAGGGTAGGGCCCAATACCTGTTTGTTTTCGGCGGAGAAATACGGTTGCCCTGTTGGGGGCGATATTGTTAGTTCTTTAATCGATTTGATGAAAAATAGGCTCTTCACGAGTTCAGGTTCAAGTGGTGTCAATTTCCTAAGCCACCAGAGAACAGTGGAAATGCTCCTAAGCCACCAGAGAACAGTGGAAATGCTCCTAAGCCACCGGAAAACAGTGGAAATACTGAGTTGCCGATGGAGTCCCCAAAGAACGGTGGAAATACTGAGTTGCCGATAAACCCTCCTTCCCCAGAGAGTAGTAATACTGAATGCCTGTCACCGGACAGATCAAGGGTCCAACCTATTAGGTTTCACGACAATATTCTCTTTGACCACAGTGTTCCTCCTCCCGTCGGTACCTCCAATGATCAAGGTGGAAATGAAATAGAGGCTGAAAGCTCAGCCTCTAATGGTGGGATTGACTTGAGCAATGTTGAATTTAGTATTAATGCTCCAAGCCCACACCGGGTGCATAGGTGTAACCTTTTTTTTACTAAATACTTTCCTTCCTTCTTGGGTTTACTAAAAGTTCCCTATGGCATTTCATTTAAGGTACTAGAAATCTTTAACCACTTCTTATTCTTAATATGGAGCCGAGCTCCACCTGCCCCTTTCACTTCCAGCCAATAGCCCTTGAGGGAGTACCGGCCTACTCTAAGAGCGGTAAGAGGTTCAACTCCTCTTCGGAGCAACATTCAGAGGTTACTACTAACTTTAGGACTGTCATAGGACTAGTAAAATTTGTAGAAACCAGTTTGCTTGCTGACTGGTCCAGGCGAAGCCCGGGAAGAGCTACATTGGCAACGACTTTGCTCAGGAAGAGCGATTCCCGACTGGTCCTAAGAGGGAAGGGCTTTTCCTAGGCTTTTGAAGAGCTTGGGCCTTTTAAGTCAGTTCTTTTTCCCGCGTAACCGGCTTAGGCTCAGCTCTTCCCGACTGGTTTGGGCAAAGGGAAGGGCTATACTGGTAACGGCTCAGAGCTCTTCCCGACCGGTTTGGGCGAAAGAGCTTTTTCCTTTTAGTTAGGGCCTTTTAAGCCAGTTCTTTCAGGGCGCTGGGTGGTCAGTTCTTGAAGGGTTTTCGCTGGGTGGTCGGTTCTTGAAGGGTTTTCGCTAGGTAGTCAGTTCTTGAAGGGTTGTAGAAATTGCCGGGCACTAAAAGCAGATTGAATTGAGAACAGGTAACGGGTACTAAAAGCAGATTGAATTTTACTGAAAAAGGTAGTGCAGGTATACTGTAAGAGGTTCGAGGACTCAAAGGTGCAACATAGTTTGACTACAGCAGAGGTTATTGCGTTAGAAGGCCGGTTATCCTTCAAAGCCGGCCAACGGAAAGGAAAGCAAAGAAGGGTTATAGAACTCTGATTGCCGGGCACGGGCACTAAGGCACTAAAGTTGAGAGCGGGCACGTTTCTCTAGCGGAGAGAGAGAAAGCAGGCCTAGAAATGGAAAGAAACCCGCTGGGTGGGAAGATTGGGGTTATAGAAATCAGGGCACTAAGGTTGGGAAGTTTTAGCTCAACGGTGGGGGTTTCTCCCCCTGTGAACCTCTTTTCCCTTCCACCGTATTTGATCCTCCGCTTTAATCAAAAGTGTCACTTCTGCCTGGGAAGAAATTTAGTATATAGATGAGGCTTTAGGCCTTTACTCCCACTTTCAAATAGGCCTTTCTGGTTTTCGAATTACGCGATGTACGGTGATGACTTAGTCATCGGCTGTCCTCGCTACGTGATGATGTACCGAGATCTCTGTCAACAGCTTGGTGTTGAAAATCAATGATGGGAAGTCTCTTGAGTCTATGAACTCGTCCTGCGTCAAGAGATTCTTCGGTTTTGACACCTTGTCTGTGAAGGAGGTTTCAGCGTCGCGTGCGTCTATCGTGATGTTGAAGTCCCTAGCGGAACGGGTGAGGGAGTATAGAGAACCTCGGTTCTCTGAAACTTATACGGAGCAGGGTACCGTGTAAGGTCGACCTTGGGTTGGGCAATAACATCTGGTGTTCGTCGGCCCAGGTTCAGTTGTCTAAGCGTTGGCTGAGGCACTGGCTCGTACTAACCAGTCTCTATGGCCCTTATCCTCTACCTTGGCTGTGGTGGTTATCCCAGTTTCTTTTGAAACCAGTCAACCACTATCACTACTTTTGGTTAGAGGGTTTGATTAGAGATCGGTTGTATCGGGAGATGGAGAAGGAATTTGAGATTCCTGACCTGTCACCCCCTTTACATCCCGAGTTCGCTGAGAAGTACGTACTTGGGCCATGGCTCAAGATATGGTTATCTCAGCTCTCTAAACGCCTGGTGAGTCTGGTTGAAAACCAGCCGATCGAAGATATTGCCGTTAAGTCTATTGCAGTTCCGAAGACGACAGCTAGGCCTTCGCCGAAAACCGAATTTCGATTCGGGCTTAAGTATAGGATCTATGATATGATGAGTTCAGTGGAGCGAGAGGAATACTTCTTGTTTCCGCTTTCTCCGACGCACTGTCAGAGTTCAGCCCAATCTGCCACTTAGCAGGTTCGAACCTTCGTGTGTAACATTTGGTTAGTGTGATCCTATCCTTACCTTAGTAAAATAGGCCTTTACTACCACTTCATTGAGATAAGGCACTCGCAAACCCGCCTACAATTTGGGTTATAGAACTCGATTGTCCCATTAAAGTTTGGATTCTACCCTTTCCTGCGCCTCGCACTCATGTTCCCGGGATTCTTCCATTGAACTCTCTCCCTGTTCCCGCTAGGTGGGGAGATTTGGGTTATAGAACACTCCCCTAGGGCACTTGATTTTAGGGCACTTGACTTTAGGGCACTTTCAAACAAAGGGCACTAAATTCAATGGATTTTCTTTTAGCTCGAGCTAAAACTAACCCTTAAACTAAACTAAACAGGGATATTTCTATAACCCGAATTGACTGACTGCAGGTAATTTTATATAGCCCTAATTGACGACAGGGGAACTTGAGAACCCCTGGTAACGGTGACGGGAAAGGCCTAGTCCAAAAACCGGTATTGGACCACGAAAAGAGAACAGGTAGATTCGTTCTATAACCCAAATTTACTACCTGCATTAGTGAGCTAAAAGTTCGAAACTAACTTTAGTGCCCATGCCAGGCAATCCACTCCTATAATCCTTCCTTCTTTAGTGCCCGTGCCCGACAGGTTCTATAACCCTTCCTTTCCCGTCCGAGAGGTCGGAGGCTCTTTAGCTGGCCTTAGAAGCCTGCCCACGCGGTGCCTTCTTCTGATTCTTCTTTAGGGCCTCAGCCTCTGCTTCCTGATTCGGACGATGGGCCTCTGCCTTCTGATTCTTCTCTGGGGACGAAGTTTCCGCCTTCCTCTGATTTGGACCACGGGACTCTGCTTCTGCCTTCGAAAGATTCAAACTTAGAGCCAGAAAGAGAGTATTTGAAGGGTTGCTCGAATGCCAGAAGATTCCGGGAAGAGAAGGCAAGGATGGAAGGCCACCGACGGATAGAAAGGGCAGGGGGCCACCGACGGATGGAAAGGGCGAGGATGGAAGGCCTCCGCCCAAGCCCTCTCCCGCGAAGCCGACCCATCCTCCTCCAACAGGGAAGAGCTAGCAAGGGGGAACCCGGCATCTGCTGAAACTTGCTGGCTTGCTCCTTCCGCTTCTATGCTTGCTTACGAGAGTAGCCTTAAAATAGAAGATGTAGGCACATAAGGCTAGCTTGCGAAAGTCGCCTTAAAAGAGAAAGAGAAGAAGTACCTTCAGTTCAGAAGGCCCTTCAGTTCAGAAGTCCCTGAAGAAGGCCTAGGAGATGTTTAATGGCAATAAGACTACTTAAAGGTAATCTGCGTGTCCAATCGTTGATTTCTTCTGAGTCAGTCAAACTATGTTGCACCGAAGAGGACTTGAACCTCTTATAGTTCTTAAAGTAGACCGGTACTCCCGATCGGGCTATTTACAGGAAGTAGAAGGAGCAGGTGGTGCTCTGCTTTAGTGCCCTCGCGGAAAAACTACTCTAATTAGCGTTCCCAATTGCCTACAGGGTCACCTTGCTTTTCAAACTCCTATTTTGTTAAGGGTTTGCCCACTAAGAGTCAATAAAAGTATCAACACGATACCACCTGGTTTAGGGCTCGCACGCTAACCGCTTGCAGGTATCCAATTAAGAATACTTAAAGCCCACGTCTGCCTCGCTTCCACGCTGGAGCCCTTTACTTTACACGGGTGGGTTCCCGGGACTACTTAAGTCATCCTACACGCTGCTACTCGCCAAGGTGGCCTGCTATCCGGATAATTAGTAAATAGAATTGGGTGGTCTAGTTCCCGGGCCTTCCCTACCTAGCAAGCAGCTCACAGCCAAGGCACCTAGCAAGCGATGAAAACGCCTGGCAAGCAATGGAAACACCCAGCAAGCAATGGCAGCACCTAACAAGAGGATAGGAGATGGAAGCATGGCTGTTCGAAGAAGATGATAACCCCCGAGAACAGGCTTGCGAGAAGCGGCACCCAACAGATGGAAGGGCCAGGGCCTAGCTTCGGGAACCCGTGCTTGGCTTTTTAGCCATAGCCTTTTAAAGCAAAGCAATAGTGTGCCATTTCTCCATCTCAACTTTCTTTATAGTGTGCCGAGCATGAAAAATGATTCAACTTTATTGCCGGGGGAGTGCGAGCATGAAAACGCTCCCGCTCTGTATGAGTGGCTATGGCTCGCCAGATAGGTAGAGGTGAAGCGTTGGTTAAGTCAGTCTTGTGATCTCAAGGGCTCAGCAGGATAGATATGTGCTCTGGATTCAGTGGATCTGAATCCTTTCCCTTTAGCTTGTTGGCTTGGCTTTTTGCGCTAAATTAAACCCGAGCCAAGCCATGACGAGGACTGAGAGATATGCTTCCTGATCGAAGATCCAACCAGCCAATCTCTCATGCTCGGGTATCGCTACCGCAATACGCAGGGAAAAGCAGGGAACCAGAAACCGATCTGAAGGCAGAAACCGATCTGAAGTTAGCAGAAACCGATCTGAAGGCAGAAACCGATCTGAAGGCGGGTTCCCGAAATCATCCTCGCCCGCTCCAAAAGAATGCTTTGAAGAGGGCGAATGAGAACGGATACGAGAGGGATCTCTATAATACGCAAATCCATCTCTAATTCCTTGGGGTTCCCTTCCCTGGAGGCTGGTGGAATCCAGAGCTATGCTATATCGTTCCATCTCTATAATTCCAATGGTTACGTGCTTGGCACTGAATGAAGGGGATTCGAACCCATAGCTATCAGTGCTTCGGGGTCTTGGCCCGATAGCTATCAGTGCGCCCTTGCTTCCGGGGATTCGAACCCCAGCTCCAATTTAGCTATCAGTGCTTCCGGGGGGAAAAACCATATATTGGCGGAGCCCTTATCGTTTAGGGTCCTTCCCTCGTGAGAGGGTCGGATGTGGGGTGGAACCCACAGCGTGTCTGAGTCTTTCGAGATGATGATGCGTCCCAGCCGCACTGTTATCGGCTCTCTGGAGTAATCCGGAGCGTATGATAGCAATAACGGCACACTTCCTCTCGGGGAAAGAGCCGGGCCCTATAACGATTCGTTTGAGAGTTCGCTGTAGAATACCGGGATCGTGCGGGTCTTGCCCATTGACCAACCTGACGTACTCGACCTCATCAACCAGTAAACAGGCAGCCAGGTATCCAGGGAAGAGAGGCACGCAGAAGCTCCACAAGCCTTTGATAGCTAACTGACGGGTTCTCTCCCTAACGGCCTCCATCTTATTCCTATCGATAAACCACTTAAAAGGATATGTGATGATATAGGTAGGAACAAACGGGGCGGTTCGTAAGGGACCAGGCACAAAATACTGGTATATGTCGTGAGCGAATTTCCCGACCTTGTGTAGCGCACTACTTCTATTGATTGCCTTGTTGTCCAAATGCTCGCATAGCTTGGTGCTGATATCGAGGAGCAGGCGCTGTCTATCAGCAGGATTGAGATGAGTGGAATCCGAGAGGACCGTACGTACCACCTTAATCGCTTTAGACATGGCTGCAATGGCTACCTTATCGGAGAAGAATTTGAGGATACCCAAAGCACCCAGGATTGATATGGGATTCATAGATTTATCCTACTATAGGAATAAGTTTTCTCACGGGAAGTCTTCGCGTTTCGGATATTCAATCAATATTAGATTAGTTGGAGCTAGGTGTTCCCCCGAAGATCAAGTTTGAAGTGGGTCAGCCTTTAGGCTCCCTCTCTTCTTGGCCTTCGTTTGCCTTGCTTCACCACCTTACAATTCAGCAGTGTGCTGAAGAGTGTGGTATTGAGGGTTGGCACTGATAGCTACCGTGCCAAGATATGCCCCCGGAAGCAAGGGCGCACTGATAGCGTTATCGGAGCTACCGGTTCAAATCCTCTTCAGTGCCGAGCACGTAACCTTAGAAATTCCACCTTAGAAGGGAACCCCATGCTTCTGCTCCTGCACTCAATGCAATTTCTCCCTCCTTTCAGGCAGGACATTTCCCGGAACGAAAACGAAGTGAAAACGCAAAATTAGCTCCATACCTCTCTTGGTATTTAAGTAGAATTGTCATTTCTCTGGGATCTAGGCGTAATTGGAATTCCTCTTCGTTCCACTTATTATTAAATGAATCAGGATGCCGAAAGAACAGATCTCTTTTGCAATACAGGGGGAGGAGGTGCATCCGTCTGGTATCTATGTCCCTCCCCCTCAATCGAATGGGAGGGTGGAGTAACTAACTCCACGCCGAATGAGAGTCGTGTGTGAATGGGAGGTATACAGGCTCGCAGCATCCATGAATAATTACTAATGGAGTGATTGCTTCTGATGGGATCTGTATCACCCAATTGGAAATCGGGAAATCGATTCGGAACAACTAAGAATCTATCCCGGGGATGGAGTCACTTTCCCTACCTCAATTCCGGGAACCAATCCCATTTCTTAATAACTGATGAAGCTTGCACTCACTTCCAGAAATCACTTTTTCCCGTCTATCATCGAAGATTGAGTTGCTATCCGGTTTCTTAGATTGTTAAGATGTGTGAATAGCACAAAGTTGCAGGAAAGGTGTAGCATTGGAAATGCTATGTAGACTCTTGTTTACCGGGGGTTCGAATCCCCCCCTTTCCCCTTCGCATTCCGTCATTGACTCTGTTGTGGCACCCCAAAGAATTGCTAATCCTTTGAATGCTTCCAGTGGGTATTCCCGATTCCAAATAATAATTCCAAAACGATATAGCTCTGGATTCCCCCGGAATTGAGTATTATAGAATAAAGAAGGATTAGCTAGGCTTTGCAGGAAACAGGGCGAATGAAAGAAGTCAGCCGGGAAGCGCAGGAACCATCTCCCTTGCCGGAACCCTTCCAACCCTTTCCCTCTCCCTTCGATATCGCCTACCAAGAACTGAACTGCTTTTCCCTCTGCTTTTCCCGCTTGCTTTTTTCCCTTGCACTCACCTCTGCTTTTCCCTCTGCAGAAGGATTCATGGTTCACACGAATGAAGGTTCGGAGTCCCTGTTTGCTCTTCGCTCATTTCTTCCGATTCGTCAATACGAGAAACCCCCCTATCGACTCCAAATCAAACCTTTTCGAATGGACTCGGTTGCGAGGCTCAAAGGTTCTGCTGAATCCGCCTCAAGAAATACGTACGGGCACTGGGAACAAACGGGGTCTTTCAGGACTGAAAGGATAATGGGAAGAATCTTTCTAAATAGAGAGAAGATCGCATCGCATGATGTCAGAGAACAAATTCGGTTAGCAATCAACTGGTTCATTCCAAGTAGTCGATTCCCCGTTCATTCAATTGTTTGTTGCCGGTTCTCATTAACGATACAGCATAGGCGGCCTGCTATCCGGATAATTAGTAAATAGAATTAAGCTTTGTTTACACTTCCTGGGGAGAATCTGTTGGGGGGATATTCAGGTAATAAAGATCTCAAGCTTCTCCCGGTCACCGGCAAGCTTTTGCTTTTCCCTCGCACTCACCGGCAAGCTTTTGCTTCCCGTTGTTCCCGAGAAGGATTAGCTAGGCTTTGCTTCTTGGAGGCGGTCCACGTGAATCCCTCCAAGATAGCAAGCCGATGAACAACAGTATCTGGCTGGCAGCCCGCAGCAGGAAGGAAGTTTCGCTTCAACGGTTGAGTTGGCCTCTACCTCTCAAATCGCCTCTACCGCTTCGGGTGGGGAAACTTGCACGTGTGGTTCTGACCGGGGGGCGAAAACAAATCTGCCGGCACTGCACTTTCCCAGCGCTACGCGCTTACCCCGTACCCCCGAGACCGGGATCAATTGCCAAGTTCCCCCCGGCCTTACCCTTTGGTGCCGACGAAGCCTTTTCTCCCTCAACAAACTGCCATGAATATCAAGAACAGACCTCGTGTTGGCTTTGCCAACGCCTCTAATTTTAGCCTTTCTATGAAACCCTTCAATTCATCACGGCTTACAGTCCACCGGAACAATTTGCCATTATTCCATTGATTCCCATCCATATAGGAAATCCGTATCTTTCACTTACCAATTCCTCTCTGTTCATGCTACCCACTATCAGTTTAGTCTTGCTCCTAGTTCATTTGGTGACCTCGAATGGAGGACACTTAGTACCGAATGCTCGGCAATCCCTAGTGGAGATGATTCATGATTTTGTGCCTAACTTGGTGAACGAATAAATTGGTGGTGTTTCGAAACAATAGTTTTCTTCCCCGATCTTTGTCACTTTCACCTTTCTATTATTTCGTAATCCGTAAGGTATGATACCTTATAGCTTTACGGTAACAAGTCATTTTATTATTACTTTGGGTCCTCCATTCTCCCTTTTTCCTGGAATCACCGTAGTGGGGTTTTAAACACATGGGCTTCATTTCTTCAGTTTCTCATTACCGCCGGGGGTACCTTTGCCGTTAGCACCTTTCTCAGTACTTCCGGAGTTAATCCCTTATCGTTTTCGCGCATCAAGCTCAGGAATATGTTTATCTGCTAATATGATGGCGGGTTACAGTTCAGTCAAGATTTCAAGTGGCTTTGCTCGGACCATGCTATCCATGAGGGGTATTCTGTTATTAGCGCACCTCGCCCCCCTTTCGATCGTATTTGCATCAACTGGTTCAGAATCAGGTGTAGCTATTTCACAAGCTTATGTTTTTACAATCCCGATTCGTATTCACTTGAATGATGCAATAAACCTTCATTGACAAACGGTTTGGTTTCATCACCAAACCGTCCCAGTGGCTGCATTACTTGCTTACCCAGAAGCGCGTCATCGTCGAGATAAGGAGGGATAAACAGGGTTTGCGGTTGATGACGCAAAGCAGCGGTGCACTGGTCGTCGGAGACTTTGACTTACGTTAACTGCCGGGGGATGACTGTTAACTGCCAAGAGGCGACCCTACGGAACACTATTGGCAGAAGCCCGGCCGAATCCCGACGGGGACTAATTTTGTACCAAACCAGAATGGGAATCTATCTATCCCCCTATTTGAACAAGCTAGACTTCTCCACCTTGCTGCTTCACTAAGGTTCTGATCTCATTACTTCCGATACCGCCTTATCCTCGAGGTGCGCGACCCCACAGCTACCTAATTCAACAGAAGTGTACGAAACAACGCAACGCAGGTATGACTGAACTTTTGGCAGCTGGTAAGAAACCTCGTCTATGACTGAAAATGCCCAAGCCTTTTGTTTTCCCCGCCTCCCCTGAAGCCGGAGATTCTTGCTTGAGGTTCTTTCCGCAACTCCTATGGGCATCTGTGCCCCTCCCCCCCACTTCTACTATGGCTCCCATACCTGACACGATTTTCCGATATAACAAGAATAAGCTCTCCCAAAAGGCTACCTAGTGTTGCTTGAAAGGCATATTGGACTGACGGTGAGCCGAGGACTTCGAGGAATGAGTTGGAGCATCTGGGAGAGTACAGTTGAGGTTGTTAGAGGCCAATGATGAGCAAGACTCCACCAGCGTCCAGCTTGCATGCAAGTCTTAATGGAAGCCCTTATCTTCGCACGCTCTCAAAGTCTGGAAAAGAAAGATCTGCACCTCTGACGGCCCGGCTGGAAACTATTATTCAAATGGGTGAAGCGAGTCCGCGTAATTTTGATAAATGAAGGCATTGAAGGTGACTGGGGGTGTGCAGAACCATTTGGACCAGGCCCGTACAAAGAGAGAAGGCAGGTATTAATTATAAAATGCCACCGTCAGTCCAATATGCCTTTCAAGCAACACTAGGTAGCCTTTCTAATATTCCGCGGTGACGCTGAGCACTAGCTCGTCTTTCAAGCAACCCAGACTCCAGATCAGTTCGGTCATGGAAACTGGCATTGCATGCTGCGGCGGATAGCCCATTGTGTAGACTCTTTAGATGGCCCAAATTCATTTCGCAAGAGCCAAGATAACCTTTCTGAATCTCTTCTTTTCGGGTTGCACTTCCACCCGTTGAATATACATTCTACACAGCACTACTTTATACGTGGTCGTGAAAACGACCTGTAGACAGTCCGCAGAATGATTGCTCCATTTTGTGAAGCTAGGGTCTAAATTGTCTCAACTTCTGAAAGGTAGGATCATTCAGACGTCGGTGCAGCACGCGCAGTGGTTCTAGATTCAATGCACCATGCGCCTGCTCATTGCGATTCACGACCGCCTTGCACTCCAGGCTCCGGAGTCCCAAGCAAGTTTGTAAGATCTCTCCGAGGAGACCTAGCACTCCAGAGTCAGCTGGCGCTCCCGTTATTCTGCCTGTCCGTCACTTTATGTGCTCTACCTCGCCATCTCGACGAATCAATGGCTCGTCTCGCCGCTTTGCCCTTTCTCAGCGGTGGCCTCTCCATGCAGCTCACTCTTGTCGACCATTGGATGCGGCCAGCTAAACACAACTTCGCCCTTTCGCCCAAATTGCTGTATGGTAGTGGTTCATGTTTTTTCTTGCTATGCCTATATCTTCCTCAGAGAGTATTAATACAGAATGCTTGTCACCGGCACCGATATCTTCCTTAGAGATTAGTAATACGGAATGCTTGTCACCTGGCTCTTCGGTACAACATATTAGTATTCATGACAATATTCTTTTTGACGAGATCATAAGTGTTTCAAAAGAAAAAGAAGTAGTCGAGGATACTAGTTGTGAAGCCAGTACTTCTAGAGGTTTAAATACTGTAGGGGATGGTGGAAATGGGGCTAGCGATGGTTTCAAATCAATATTGGCTAGCAGTACTGGTGATTCTTCCACTCGTAATGCTTTACATAAACATAGCATTTTGTCTTCTTTTAAGTTTGTCTCATACTTATGTTTCTTATTCACTTTTGTCCCGTACTTATGGTTTTTCTTAAGTAAATATGTTATTTAAGAGACTAGACTTCTGTCACTACTGTTTCATTTGGATAAGAGCGCCACCGGTTTTCCCCCGGAAGCACTGATAGCTAAATTGGAGCTACCGGGTTCGAATCCCATTCAGTGCCCTGAAGCTTGCATGCACTACACGGAATTCTAGAGATGGAACGATATAGCTCTGGGTCCCACGGAATTGGGTATTATAGAAGCAAAAGCAAGGCCTTTGGTTCCTGCCACTTCTGGGAGAAGCAAAAAGGCAAGGGCACTGAGTGCCTCTTCTTCTTGTGCACTGATAGCTACAGGGTTCGAATCCCCGCACAAGTCCTCTTCGGTGCCACACCTAAGAATTGACTCGGCCTTTATTTGTTTGAGGCAGGGGGATCTTTCTCTCTATCTCTATCTGTGGTTGGTTGCCGCTTCTTGGTTGCCTGTTCTTCGATTGGATCCGGAGGCCTTCCATCTAAAAGCCATGCTTCCATCTCCTTTCTTCTTTGTTCGGCTAGTTTACGTTCATCCTCAATCCAAAGATTTTCAATAATCTGCTGTTGATTCCTGATGTGTTCTCTATGCCTTGTAGCTTCGATTGACCAAGCATCAAGAGAACCAGGCAAAATCGTTTGTCTTGATGGCTCGCTTTGTCCTTTAGTCTCGATGGCAGAATCAACCTTATCGCTGCTTTTAAGGTCAGAATATTCCATCTCGCTTTGTCCTTTTGGCTCGCTTTGTGCTGATGTCTCGCTTTGTCCTGATGTCTCGCTCTCGCTTTGTGCTTTAGGCCCGCTTTGTGCTGAGTTCTCGCGTGGTTGGTCAGAATCTTGCTTCGTCCCTGTATTTGCTTTAGTCCCTGTATTTGCCTCTGACTTCGTGCCTTCCTGCTGCTTTTCAGTGGCTTTATCCTCTACTAGTGACTTAATGATCAACTTAAGATCTCTTGTTGAAAGGTCGCCTTAAGATCGTTTATCTCTTGTTGATGGGCCAAACGAAGATGGTTTATCTCTCCCGCCAATGTAATATCGCTCTCCTTTTTCTTACCCCCTATTCTTCTTGGTCTTGGAAGAGTTTCCATCTGATCTTGGGTACTTGGACTGTGCGAAGGAACAGCGCCTTTCAGGTCCATCCGACCTTGGGTACTTGGACTTTGTAAAGGTGGCTTCGGTGGTTCAAGCTGTTTTTTCATTAGTGATTTCGGCCTAAAGGTTGGCTGACCCGAGATAGTAGGTGATTTCTTCTGGGTTTGCTCTGAAGAAAGAGTTTTGGGTAAGTCTTTCCTTACCGGAAGAAGCCATCTTTTTATCCATTCTTTACATGTTTTTACCCAATCTTTCCATTTAGGAGAAGCTGCTTTCTGCTCTGCTTGAAGGCTCGATAGCTCTTCAGTGTGTTTGGCTTCAATCTCCAACTTAAGAGCGTTTATCTCTCTCTTCAAGGCCAACGTACTCTCGCCTGTAAGATCTTGGGTACTGTGCTTCGGTGGCTCAAGATGGGTTTGCTCCGAAGATATCTGGGTTTGCTCTGAAGAAATCTGAGTTTGCTCCGAAGATATCTGGGTTTGCTCTGAAGAAATATGAGTTTGCTCTGAAGAAATATGAGTTTGCTCTGAAGAAATATGAGTTTGCTCTGAAGAAATATGAGTTTGCTCTGAAGAAATATGAGTTTGCTTTTCTTTAACCTGAAGAGGCAGTGTATCCACCCATAACCCATTTTCATCAAACACGGGGATTCTTTTAGAAGAAGGGTCGATACCTAGATTTAACATCATCTCCTTGCGGTAAATGTTTAGATCTTTCCAATTCACCTTGAAGTTGGCGGTTAAGCTACGTCTTTCCACTCTATCTATATTTTGATATTGATCTTGGAACCACTGGAGGTCGACCAAGTCCTTGGCTGGACCTTTATGACGTACGTAATTACCATCCTTAACCCGTAAGGCGTAGCATTTAGGTGCTAGGAAGAATCCTTCTATTACGAAGTGTTCCAGCTTCAGTTTGCCTAGCTCAGACGAAGACACTTCTTCTTCTGGAAGTGGTTTGTCCAACACTGCTGAATCGGTGTCGGTGTAGTAACATCCTTCGCGGGATATGTAAGGATACATGTGTATCCGAGCATATGCTGTGATTGCTGCCGACATCTGTACCGCTGAGGAAGAACCGGCATCTCGTGATTTCGAGAAATGCTGGATCGATAAGGTCCCATCATCGTCGGGAACATCCTGCAGTCTTTGAAGCCTGCCAGTGTAGCTTACTATGTACAAGCTATTACCGATTGGCTCTGACATAGTGTATTCAAAATTGGACATTAGCATGTCGAACCTTTCTTTATCACAGATTTCAGTTATATTACTCTCTGGTTTTATGCCAAATCTACCGTACAAGGAGTTCATTATTAATTTATTCAGATAGGACAAGGGCTCATCTCCCCTCTTTTTCGCTTCTTTCCTCTCTGAGTAAATCTCTTTCACGAATAAAGAGAATGGGCTTGATTTCTTCTCAAATAGATATCCATGTCGAAGTTGGACCTTATACCCTACTTTTTTAGCTAATTTTAGCTCTTCCGTGAAGTACACACCCGTGAAGGTACCTGTAGGGAACAATAGAGTTCCCAGCTTAGGATCTTTATATGGTAGTAGAGGAACCTTGAGGTGGTCGGGACACCTTACTTTGGCCGTAACGAATCCGAATAAGTTCTCTAGGTCGGAGCTTTCTAGGTTACCATGCCACACTGGTTTGCCGCCTGGCATTGGCTTCGTCATTGCATAGGGGTATAAAGAGTTCACGTCGTAGTAGAACAAGTCCTTACCGTAGGGCTTGTAGACGTCAGTGTGACCACCATAATAACCTTGCCGAATGAAGCGAGCTCTATTGGGTTCGGGCCTATAAATTGGGTATGTAGTAGGATAGTAGTGTGTACGGTAGATTTTCATGGCCATCGAGGAAACAGTAAGGCAATTTGTAATGTCGATTTGAAATCGGTTCCAGTACTTCTCTTGTGCTTTCCTAAGCACTCCCGCTAGAATTAGGATATCTTGTTCAAGATACTTGATTAATTTATCCATATTATCAGAGATATTGAACTCATTCAGTTCTTCGTGAGGGATTGAGCCCTTACCACCCAGCTCAGGGCACATTGTGGTCGCTAGGGATTTCAAACTACCCGGCAAGAGTTGGAGAGAATCCCGCAAGTAAAGAACTGGTATTTTGGGCTTGTTCCTGTCTACGATAGTTATTTGGTAGATTTGATGCTCTCTAATGATGGGTTTCACTATCCAATTAGCCTCCATTACCAAATGCTTCAATAGCAAGATGCCATCAAATCGGGAAAGATTATGGAAATAAACCCTTTTTTTTGGAGCCGTGGACTTTCGCATAGATAATTAAACTGGAAATGCAGTCCCTTAACATCTCAGCGCTTCTTTCCTGGAAGCTCCCAGAATAATAGTGGTTTTCACTAAAGTATATCATAGTCTTTCCACTGGAAACATCACTCCCATATTCTCCAGCAAACCGAAAACCTATCGCATATGGCACGTGGGCGTGGTTTATGAGTATAGTCTCGATATCAGCCACTATGAATGTGGTAGTTTTCTTATCAGACTTGCTGATAGTTATGTATTTTCCCGCCTCACCTGTTTTCATTATGGCTGCAAAGCTATCAGTCGAGTTGCTCGTGACGTTGGCTGTTAGACTATCGGTTCCCGTAGGCAATCTAGGAATAGGCAATCTAGGCAATCTAGGAATAGTTTTGGGGATATTAGTTAAGCTGCTATCGGTTCCCCTAGGCGGAATATCAGTGATGCGGCTATCGGCTCCCGTGGACAATCTAGGAATATCAGTTATGCAGCTATCGGTTCCCGTAGGCAATCTTGAGCTTCTTTTTCCCGTACGATTATCAGTTATGCAGATATCGCCTACCGTAGGCGGAATATCAGTTATGCTTCCCGTAGGCAATCTAGAGCTAGAGCTGAGAGCATGCAATCTAGAGCTAGAGCTGAGAGCATGCAATCTAGAGATGCTTCTTTTTACCCGCTTCTTTTTCCCGCTTTTTGGACTTCTCCCAACACAGACCATACTAATTTCTTCATCTCCGCTTAAACTATTTTCTTGGTAGCCGATAAACCTTCTAAGCCATATACATTTATGCCCATCCCGTAGACACGGCCTGACTCGTATTTCTCTCCCATTTCCTGAATTCGACTTCTTAGCTCATCATACCAATATTCTCCACTTATAGAAGTTCCAACCGTTATTTGTATCAGACGGGGATGCCCATTATTTAGCCAGAATGAGTTAAGGTCCGATTCTGATAAAGGCGCTGCTTTAGGTGATGTATCCAGTATGTAAGATAGCGTGAATTTCCTTTCCCTAGTTTGGTAGCCCCTCCTATACCTCAGTATCAAATACACAGCCGTCATTACCAACAGTTCGATCCAAGTTGCTTCGGCAGCATTACGAAATAGAATCAGGCCGGAATAGAGGTATTTCCTCTCCACTTGATCTTTAGCCTTATATATATTTCCTGTGAAATAGTCCCATATCGCGCTAAAACTACTATAAGTCATCATCATGTTAAACTATAGTTTTCCCCTTCCAGTTTCCTGTCACTGCATATCCTTTTATATTCCAGCATCTTCTTCGTCATCGCTTCCCGTTGAAGCGAAACTTCCTTCCTTTCAGAAGAAGGAAAGCTGGAATAAATTGAGTAAACATAATGGGCATGAATTGGTAGATTCGGTTCATAGAATGAGCATGAATTGGGGGATTCAGTAAATAGAATAAGCATGAATTTGAAAATTCAGTAAATAGAATGGCCACCCTCCCCTTCAATCGAAGTGTCGGCTTTGCTAACACCGCGGTTCGAAGAGCGAGTCATTCTAGAGGGCGAGCTGAAATGCTTAACTCATTGTGCAAGGTAGACTTTTCGTGCTAGTGCATTGAAATTCGCCCGGGAATTCCCGTGATTCTTCATCCATGTTAGGTTCGTAAGGTCTGAGGAGTTAATTTTCGGATGTCCTTACAAATCGACCATGCGCTTATCTAATTACGCAGGGTGGACCGGCCCTTCACGGAGGTCAGAGTGGTGGGAAGAGCTTTGCGCTCGCTCGAACAAGGTTGATATACCACGGCAAAGTACACGCCCCGATATGAAGCTTTGGTAATTTCTGAAGGGGAGTGCATGGATGAGGTATTTTTGGGGTAACTGACACCGTTTCCGTTCGAAGCAAATACCATACCGTGCAAACAGCGGGTAAATCGGTGGAATCTAAGTCCCAAGTGTAAGCACGGGAAGAAGTCAAAAAGGAGGCAACCCCTTTGAGTACTAGTCGTACGACAGGTGCGAAGCGTTGGGTTCGATCGCTTCCCCGCGCGCGAGATCCGCAAACAAGGAATCTTATCAGGAATCTAACCAACTTTTTAGGTGGGGCGGCCGAGGAATGTACACATGTACGCAGATTTCTTCTGGTCACGTTTCGCCATTATGAAAAACGCTCTGTCACTCGGGAAGAGTGTCTTGAGCAAGTCAAGAAGTTGTTTTCGTGTACCAGCATCACGGTAGCCACTGAGAAGCACAGGGAGGGGGGCTCCCATTTCCACATCAGTGTAAAGAATACCAACGCTAGCAAGAGTACGGCGACGAGGAAAATTCGCGTTTTCAAAGAAAGTTCGAGGGAGAAGTGTATACACATGGGGAGGATGTTTGGTGTGGAGCGAACAGGTGGAAATAAGGCAAGGCGGATTGAAGGGCACTCAGGCAAGAGCATCATCAACAAGGTCGGAGCGAGCCCAGGGTTGCACGCCGAAGCCGAATGATTTAGTGCTCCAACGTCTTCGCGAGAAGGAGACCTGGCTCGGAGTGCTTGACGACGATTTATTGACATGAAGATGTGTCAATAACTACCACTCCATACAAAATCTTTTCGCGGACTTCCGTGCGCGTAAAGGCATCAATGGGGGGAAAGGCTTCATCAATAGATTACCAAGCGCGGGGAATTGGTTAATCCACCAATTCTTTCGTGCCTTGTACCTAAACCAACCATTCACAGTGCGGTCTGTCCTTTCACTAACTCCAGTGGTGGCCTAGCATTTCCCTATTGTTGGTGGTGGTTCACTGATAATCTGCTAATCGATGAAAATCGTAGATTCGCTGTCAGCGCGTGGGAATTCGTTGTCAGCGCGTGGGAATTTGTGGTCAGCGCGGTGAAAGAACGAATGAGCCACTAACCGCTGCCGAAAGTCAATGCGGAGACACCACCGCAGGCAGCCACTTCTTCTTGGACCTTCTTCGACAGCGGCGTTATGGTCGGTATCGCCATTGAACTAGCCATAGCTGTCTCCATCTTTCATGGTGGCACCCGAGTCTCCACAAGATCGTTATACTTTCTATTCATCCTTCCGTTGGCCCTTGGGGGTGTACTAGCACCAGGATATCTCCGGGTAAAAATTAGGAAAAGACTCCACAAGCACGCACCCGAGGGACCTTTCACAAACTCCCATAAATATTAAAAACAGACCTCGGAACGAAAGACCGAACAAGAATAAGAGAAAGCAAAACGAGCTTTGGTTAATTATTCCCCAGTGTGATCTGCTAGCCTTAAGCAATATCTGCGAAACGGCCCGCGCTACTAGTAACGCGAACTCCAACCAGAAGCGGGCAGAAAGAGATCGTCGATCTTTCCCGCCAATAGCTGAGATGTTCAGCTGACTCCCAGGCCTTAATAGAGGGACGGCTACCTTCGAAGTTGCAGGAGCAGAAGGCCCGGGGCGCAGGACGAACAATGAATGGGTGTAAGCTTCGTCGCTCGACAATCGACGGTGCTGACCACACTGAGGGACTCGTTATCATAGTAGCGGGAGAGAGCAAGGCAATGACAACTTGGGAATTGTCATTGAGCGTCCCTGGACGCCCGAGAAGAGTAAGTTATCGATGGCTCTTCTGAGACAGACCATCTACGCTCGCGGCGCCCCTCACGGAGTATAGCTCACGTCCAAACGTCCGGTTGGGGAACGGAGCAACCCCCATGAGCTCCGCCAACGGAAGGCCTGCCAGGCTGTACGCTCTTGGGAGTAGGATTCCCCATCAAGCTCCGGAGCTAACGCGGAGACCCATCAACTTCGAATTGGGCCGTAGATAACAGCGAGTCATACGTAAAGCATTCGAACTCGCGTTAAACTATCGTCCTGACTACAATTCGGAGTAAAATCATACCACAACCCAAAACGTACTGAGCCTCCCGTCATGGCTAAATATGGGGGGACGCCGGCATGACGGGAAGAGCCGTATGAGGCCATCAGTCCCATGTACGGTTCGGGAGCCGAGCTTATGCAGTAATGCCGGAGCTTAGGTTAACCGCATAATTCTAGTTCTATTTCATTACGTGAAGGCGCTCCGCAATATTCAGTGAAACCATTATAATACAAGAACAAGAGTCACGACGAGAACAGGGGTCTGATCAAACTACTACACCCACAGAATATGGTCCTGGTGAATACAGGACTGAAAACTCCTGTAATTCTTTTGAAACATGAAGTGACAGCAAGAGTGCCAATCACCAAGCAAGCAGGGTTTAATTCTGTTGGAATCGAAGATTCGAATTTGGAAAAAGTGGAAGAGCTTCGTGGACCAAGAATTATTTTGCCAGAGCCACGTAAACCAAAAATTATTTTGCCAAAACCATTGAACAAGAAAATAGTTCGGATTGAACCAACCAAGATTCGGCGGGACCGTGACGAGGTCAAGGGGTTGATTTTCAATCCAATGAAGGGTGGGTATGCCGTAGCCATCGCGGGGTCTATAGCTCCTTCCTTCAGGAGTCCTTTTCGCAGAAGTGGAAGTGGAAAACTCCACATAAATGGAAAATTTCGCATTCGCAGAAGTCTAAGATTCAGATTTCGCAGAAGTAGAAGCAGAAGTAGGAAATTCGAAAAAAAAGGTCTAGGATTCCACAGGAGCAAAAGTAGAACATCCCGCAGGAGTAGAACATCCAGGATCCCGAACATGAACCCGATAAAGCGTAATACCGTGGTGAAAGAGATTCGTGCTGCGTCGATTTCAAAGAGAAAAAAGCACCACCGAATCGAAAGCCGCCCCCTAACCAGCAGTCTTCTTTCGAGCACCAGCAACAGCAGCCGCGAAAAGAAAGGGCTTACTTACTAGCCTTAATAGGAGTAGTTACTAGCGTTATCAGTCGTTGGGCGGCCGGAAGGGGTTGCCCAGAGTCAGTGTGGGAGACCTCGGCACGAGGTCGTGCACCGGACGCGTAGCTTACCAAAACGTCGCAGGACAGATGGGAAGAACGCATCTACGAAAGGACAAGTGAGGGGATACCGCTAGGATCTCATGAACCTACCCAAGATCCTTGTACGAGTCCGCCGCTATCACTACACGAGATGAACCTAAGTTGCCGTAAATCGGAGTACCCTTCAGTGTAATAGGACTCCCAGTTACAGCGCGCGATTGCTGAGGTGCTCCCTGCCGGTGGTTGGAACAACGCAAGCCGGACGAGGACAGACGGAGCAGATTACCCATATCACTGGGGACAGGGAACGAATCGACATCTCGATGTGATAATACAGCCTTTAGGGAATAACGGCGAAGTCCATCCGAAAAAAACCGCCAATTCATCTTGGAAAGCGAAGCGCCAAGAGATTAGCGAAGCGCAGAAAAGGCGCGAAGCGCCCTACGGGCCTTATTCGTTGGCCAAGTCAATCAAGTTCGAGAGAAGAAGCGAAGCTTCTTCTCTGGCCGAGGGCGCTTTCTGGGCCCGACAGTTCTGGCAGGTCCCCGGGGGTGCTTGTGGGGGGGGTGTGCAAGGATTTAGGGCCAAGCTATATATATATGTATATGTCTCTCCCCTTACTAATTGTATAGAAATATTCCCCCCTCGATTATTTACTGCGCTTAGCGCCCTCCCCTACAGCTTATGAAAGGGCTCCGCGATGGACGGCAGAAGGTCCGTAGTACCCGCCTACCTGAAAGGAACCCGGGAAAGCCGGAGTAGTGATCCAGTAGCCGGGAAGGGGCCTAAGTAGCTAAAAGCCTTGGTAGGTTATACTCTACATATTCACTCTGCTTAACCCCCTTGTTGGATCCATTGGATGTGTCTGACAGAGTTCAGACAGGGGATTCAATCCTTGTGAATCTTTGGATGCATAGCTTTTCGAACAAGGCCGCAGGTAGGATATCTCGCTCTGCCCTGATCTGTGGATCATGGCCGTCAACGGTACGTCACTGAAGCAGCTGAAAAATATGCAAGATGTGGTGTCCGTTGGGATCTCGGTGGGGTGGAGTTCCGGAGAGCGAAGCCCGGGAAGAGTGAGAAGCGGGAGGGAAGAGAACGCCTTTTCTTCCCCGTCCTGCTTTCAGTACCGGCCGGCTGATACAAGAGGACCGGCTTTAGCCCAAGTCTTTCTATACTATCACTCAGATCTCATGGGTTCCGACCCACAAGAAGCCCACAGGCTCTTCGGTCGCTTAAGCGTTACTCCAGCGTTTGGTAAACGTTAGGAAACGTAAAGCAATGGTATGATTCCATCCACCATGAGATACTAATGGGGGTCATTCGCAGGGAGATAAGAGCTGGAAAGGGCTGGCCGAGCACCTTTCGTCGGGGGGGACAGATCATGACCCCCCCCAGCACACCCCAAAGAATCAGCGCTTTATTAGCGAAAATTGACTCGTAGGAGAAGAGCTTGACAGATGGGTGGAAGATAATATTTCCCAATACGACCGGAGAGAGAGGCGCGGGTCAATTAACTCAGTCTGAAGGAGATTGAACATCTCCGGAGAGAATAAGCAAGCTCGCCCTTTCTCCCGGTATCCCCCCCTGCTCCCTCCGGGGGAGAGCCGGGGACCCCGCGGATGGGAGAGGAAAACAAGTCCTCGAGAATGAGGTACCAATAAAGTGGGCATCGTTGAGAAAGCGCTTGGCGCTTTCTCGCTCCGCTCCTTCGTTCGTAAAGCCAACGAAGTTATCTGAACTTGAACGATTCAGAACTAACATCCGAAGCAAGTTGAGTGGGTGAGCCGTATGATGGGCGACTGTCTCCCGCGGTTCTGGGAGGACTAGGTACCCCGGGACACCGGGGAGTTACTCTATTTTATTATATACGCCTGGTGAAAATAATGTATCTCGATACACCTAAAAGATGGATTCTGTATAAACTAATGGATCCCGAGAAGTCGTTGCTACTAGCTATTAGTTTCTCGTTGATTAGTTTTCTCTTTCTATATCTCTCCCCGCTTTTTCTAGTTACTCATGAAACGGCACGTTGTCTATGTATCCGAGTGGTCTTATTGAATATCTTTACCTCGGGGTGGGGGTCCGCCCCCTTATCCCTCGCCCGCTGCAATGGCACTCCATACAAGACCTTTTCTGTAGTAAGATAATCAAAAGGGAAAAGTTGGTCAGTTTGCTTCTACACGGAAAAAACCTCGAGCTAATAAATAAAGACTTATTCATGAGTACTCCTTTACTAAAGAGATCGAAACTTCTATTTTTTCGGGGTCTGAGAGGAAAGGGTGGAATAAGGGAGAGAATAGGCAACCGTTCGAAAGCCGCGGTCAAAATCATGCGCGTGGCCAATCGTGGTTGCGGCGGCGTCGCCGTATGGCGATTGGCTGCGATGGTTACCTCCTGGAGGAGGGCTTGATGCCAAGGCTCGGACGAAGAGAAAGACCAAAAGGATAAGGGGAAAAGGCCGATGGAAGAGGAGGTGGGGGAATGCTCTCGGAAGCAGCAGAGGCCGGGGAAGCGCCCGGAGGAGGAAACGGAGAAAGAGGCAGGGGGCAGCGGGAAAGCGGAATCCCCGAATCCAACCTCCGCAGAGGAACTATTCCATGCTTTACGAGAGGAGCGAAGTTGGAAACGCTGGAAAGGCTTAGCCGGAGGGGGGCAATGAGCAGTCGTTGAAAGACCTCTGTTCCTATTTGCGTTGGGAAATTATTCCGAGTGGGCAGCCGAAACCGCATTAACTGCCGAGGATCCAACTGCTCATCCCAACGAGTGGGCCTTCGGGCCCATAGGAGAGCTTTTCTGCCATCCGCCAAGATCTGGATTTTCTCGGGGAAGGCCAAGAAGGCCTGGAAACTCTAATTTCCAGCCGGTCCTAAGCTCATATGACCAATTACTGGGCTTCCGTGGGCGCCTAGAAGATCCTGGATCAGGTCCGATGGAAACGGGGGAGCCCTCGCCTTCCAGCCTCCCGCCCGGAACCGCTTGCAAAAAATTCATTCTTTCTTCCAAGAAGGCAAGTGTCCCTTGCTTGATCGCGCTTCGTTTTCCACGCCCTTCCAACCCTCTGAATGAGAAGAAAAATTCGCAAGGGCGCACTGATAGCGGAGCTACTAGAAAGCTTTTAGAAGGGGTTCGAATCCCTTCAGTGCGTTGCACGTAACCCCGGAATTCGGCGAGATGGATTCCCCCGGAATTGAGTATTATAGAAGAGATAAGGATTAGCTAGGCTTTGCAGGAAACAGGAAGCGGTTCCCCGGCCTCCATCTCGAGTGTTTTATCGCATCGCTAGTTGAACCGCTGAAGAACCCAACCTAGAGCTTTTCCCGCTTTTCCCTCTGCAGAAGCTTCGGTCACCGGCAAGCGGCAGAAGCACCCACCTAAAGCTTCCCCAATTGGGAATCGCACTCACCGGAATCGCAGGAACCGGCAAGCAAGCTTTTATCCCGGAAAAGGATTAGCTAGGAGGCCCGCGTGCCCGCCGGATCTCTATCTCTATCTCTATCATCTCTATCTCTATCTTTTCCATCTCTATCTTTTCCATCTCTATCTCTATCTGTGGTTGGTTGCCGCTTTTCTATAGCCTGTTCTTTGACTGGAGGCCTTCCATCGAAAAGCCATGCTTCCATTTCCCTTGTCTTAAAGGCTCGTCTACGTTCAGCTTCACGTTCAGACTCCCTCCGTGTAGTTTCAATTATCTCTTTCTTTATACGGATTTGATCTCTATGCCTTGTAGCTTCGATTAACCATTCATCGGCAGAAGGTTCAGGCTCTGTGGTTTGGCTTGATTGCTCGCAGCGGTTTCCCGGAAAAGGCGAATTCACAGAAGTATGCGGCGGTGAAGAGGCGAAATCTTCCTTCGTACCTGTAGTTCCCTCTTTTGAAGGCGTACTGGTAGAAGCAAGCGTACCTGTAGTTGTACCTGTAGTTGTACCTGTAGTAAAGGCTTCTTTTAGTGAGTTAATCTCCAACTTAAGAGCGTTTATCTCTTGTTGATGGATCAACTTAAGATCGTTGATCTCTTGTTGATGGATCAACTTAAGATCGTTGATCTCTTTCTGAAAAGCCCACTTAATTTCCCGAACAGCGCCTTCCATCCGATGAAGGGTACTTGGACTGTGCGAAGGAACAGCGCCTTCCATCCGATGAAGGGTACTTGGACTGTGCTCCCATCCCTGGTATTTGTCAAATTCGATGCTAATAACATTGGGTTGTATTACTGGTGCTTTGATGGCTATTTACCTATATAGGAGAGGATATGATGATGGTGGTACTAATAGTGGCGGGCTTGGTGCTATACCCAAGGTAAAGGAGGGGCTTTCCATGATAGCTAGGGTTGTGTTCAATGAGGAGCCTGTATTAGATGATATTGAGAATATTGATGCAGAGAGCCAGCCTACCACGGATAATGCTGAGAATATTGATGCAGAGAGCCAGCCTACCACGGATAATGCTGAGACCCCACCCGGGGTGCGCTTATTAAAGAAGCGTTTCCCCTCAAATCCCAGTCAATTTACTAGCAGTAGCAATAGCGTGAATGATGTCGTGGTTAATGATGGGAATACAGGTTGTAGTGACTTTAGACAATTCGACGTTACGGAGGATTTATCAGATTCAGACAGTGAATATTCAACAGCACAGAGCATGCCTTTCTTAGAGGATATTCCGGAGGGGGAAGAGATTAGTGAAACCTCGACTAACACTACTGATAAACCTGTGGAGACTATTGAAACCTCGACTAACACTACTGATAATCTTGTGGATACTAGTGAGGCCTCGACTAGCACTGATAATTCTGTTTATGTTGAAGTCGGGACTAACACGGATAACCCTCGTGTGTTCCGTAGGCCTCGATCTGTAGATCCCAGTAAATTCTTTAGCAGTAGTGTTCACGATGGGGATAGCAATAGATGATGATGCGAAACCATGAAGAATAGATTCGATTTTCTACTAGTATGGATAAGGGCTCCACCAATATACGGGTCCCACGGAAGCACTGAAGGCTAAATTGGAGCTACCGCTACCAGTAGGGGTTCGAATCCCGCACTACACGGAATGTTGCGAGATGGAACGATATAGCATAGCTCTGGATTCCCACAGAATTGAGTATAATAGAAGGATTAGCTAGGCTTTGCAGGAAACAGGAAGAAACAGGAGTAATTAAGCCTCCATCTAGAGTGTTTTATCGCATCGCCCCAACCTAGAGCTCTAAGAAGCCGAAGGAACCGGCAAGCAGGAAATGAAGCAGGAAACTGATACCGAACAGGAAACTGAAGCAAAGCACTCACCTTTTGCCGAAGTGAGAGGGGAATAAGACGGGGAGGCACTGATAAGGACAAGCACACTTCCTCCCGGCCTGGCCTGGTTTTAACCCGGAGAGAATGCGATAGCATTAAAGGGGGAACTTAGTTTCCGTTTAGGCATGCGTCCTTGGATTGCTGGCAGCATTCCGGGGAAGCGATCACGAATAAGATGATGGGATTTAGCAGAACAGAAAGAATATGGGAAGTGAAATAGCTGGTCGGGGGAGCAGAAGCTTGCTTCTTGCCCCCTTCAGCCCTGCCGAGGAGGCCCTCATCGTCACGCTCGATCTCTATGCTTTTCCGCTTCGATTAGCTAAAAGCTAGGCTTTGCAGGCAGGAAGAAACAGGAAGCCCTCTGCTTTTCCCTTGCTTTTCCCGGCGGTTTCCGCTTGGCAATGTAAGAAGCTAGCTTGCCTTGCTTGCTCCACCCACCACACTTTCACTGCCATCAAGAAATTTAGGTTATAGAACTACTCCGACTCCCTTCGCTATTTTGCGTGTGTTATGGGAGTTACGCAGTGGATAACAGAGAATTTTCCATGTTGCACCAAGTTAAGTTACTTACGGAAGTATGCATACACTCTAGTAACACTTCGGGTCGGGGTAAACACTCATCCGAACGTTTTCATTCTGGACAAACTGCCATGAATATAAAAAAAAGAATCTAAGAAAAAGAACCCCACTTTATAGATGGATCATAACAGAACTATAACCACTGTTAAATAACTGGAAGCTTTTTATAGTAGTATTAGCAGGGAATTGTGTCTCCGGGTCCAAACACTTGACACGATTTCCCAGGCCTTAAACCAGCAAGGTTTTCTTCAAGACCAACAACGCAATCAGCTTATAGCATTGTGTTCTTTTCTTCAGTATGATACTCTGCCTCAAGTGACCGGCGTACTTAACGACTCGTGCCGACATGGCTTCGATCAAGTGCTAAGCACCGCATTGCCCAAAAGTATCCAACTCTATTTAGCTGATATCCTGTCAGCGCGCTATCTCCTGGACATGTTTCAGCCCACAACAGCCACGCCTGCTGAAACCAGACAATTCTTGAATTCATTACTTCCTAATTTAAGACAAGTCTCTCTAGTTTTGAACTTTTTTATCATCGATCTGCAATCCGACACGGATTCGGGATCCGACACCGATCCGGGGGGAGGCAATGATTTGGGGTCAGGCCCTGGAGGCGGGGAATCCTCTTCCTCAACTCTACAAATTCACTCTCTTGCGGAGCCGTTCGATAGTATGGAAACGGTTCTGGAGCTGGGTCTTGGAGATTTCTATTTCTGCGCACTCAGGATATTTGTTTTTCTCTTTTTTCTATTGGTAAGGGTGTTTGTGACAAAGTATAGGCCTTTACGGTAGCGGTTGATAGGCGGGAACGAATGGCTATGACTGAAGACTACTTCGTAGAAACTCTGCCTAGGGCACCTCCATATTATATTGGGTTCGTCTGCATTAAACTTTTGAATAGGTTTTTACCTCTCGGAATTGGGTTAATTACGTTTATTAGAAGTGGACAATTGAGTAGTTGTACTAGTTAAGACTCATCTATGTATGATTATAACTCCGGCTGATGCATCTTATAGTTGAGCTGTACTTTTCCTAGGTGTTAAATGTGACGCTGTACTTAGTTGTTTAAATTAGACTTAACTATAGATGGTGATAGCATGGACAATTTTCTCAAATCAAGTCGACTTGGAGGAAACTGGAGGTAAAACAAAACAGAAGTTTACCTCCCCGCACCGATAGCTCAATCGGATAGAGTGCCTGGCTTCGAACCAGGTGGTTAGAGGTTCAAATCCTCTTCGGCGCGTAATCGCAAGAGAATAAGATTAGCAACAAGCAAGCACCAAAACTTGATGTTTTTCCAAAAAAAAGCAGTGATATTTGTCGCGATACATGGCATATGGGTCTATCAACTGCATAGGTAGGACCGTCGCTACTACTTAGCGCGTGCTCATTGCTACGTAGATGTCAGAATTGGAAGGTAGCTACAGCCTAGAAGACAGAAAGTAGAGACTCATGACACATGAACCATGACTAATGACTCAAATGCACTGTGTTTCCGAAACGTAGCATCATTGAAGTGGCACCACACGCGGAAAAAAATATCAACGAAGCTAATGAGTGATCTTTACCTCGCCTCGCCAAAGGAAAGCCACATGACGGACAACTGGAACTGAGTACAACAGAGCGGCCTTGAAACAAACCGAGGAGAACGGCTGATGCTGACTCCCGTGACTTAGAGGGAAGGAAGTAGCGACTCTGGGATCTGGAAACTCGAATGCGCAGCCAAAGCCAGACTTCAGTCGGTGTGACAGAAAGGACCAAGGGTCAGAGCTTCCAACTGTACGAGAAAGGGCGAGTGGCACCTCGCGGGCGTCGCGTCTTTCCTACAGGCTACAAATTGCAATCGGGAAGCATAGATGCTAGATATTAGCGCAAGAGTAACGTAAAGGAAGCATCCGATGATTCCGATTACGATTGCCACAACTTCGAGTTAGGGCCTGCGCGCTCACTGCGTACCCGTCTCCAAAAACTCGTCGCCAATAGGGTCCTCGCTCACACAAATGTGAGGAATAAGCATCCCTTGTCCCCGAAACCCACCCTTTATTCGTGGCGTTTCTCTGGAAAGATTTGTACAGGATGGGAATTAATATGTTTCCGCCTCGCTTCCCCCGCTACCTTCATTCGCTTCGGTATAAGCTGTTCCGCTGCTTGACGGGCCTAACGTTTCAGACACATTTATGGCTCCCTAGCCTTGTATTAGAACAAGACACTTCTAGAAAATTATTGCTATCGGAAATTCCCGACAGTATAAAGGTGGCTACGGCTAAGCGATACGATTCAAGTTTTGCGAGCAATGAACTGGCTATCGAATGGTTCAATAAATGGTATGTCGATTTAGGTGACAAAGATGTGGACAAATATATCTTAGAGTCAATGGAAAAAGCATTTCTCTAGTTTCGAATGCTCTTGCGGGAACTCGAGAAAGGGTCGGAGGATCAGATGCCTCCAACAAATGAGAGTGCTCTGCTGGCCAGCAAGGCAAATGACGGGGAGCTAGATCAGCCAGAGCCAGAACCATCATGAACCGGATCAAATGCTCTTCCCCGGGAACCAGATGATGAAAAGGGCTGTTGAGCGGGACGAGATGGAGAGGCACTTGAACTTGCAGTTGAAATACCTTTGGCTTCATGGGCGGAAGACAATGGGTACTTTTGTTTGGGAGAGTGCGAGTGGAAAGAATGAAATGAGAGAAATCCGTATTATAGACATGCCCTTTGGAACGTGGGTTCGAGGAATCGGCTAAAGGCTCTGTCCCAGTTGACGTCACCAGCGCTACCCACCATGTCGTAAGTGTAGTAGAACGTTGGAGAGGATCTTCGATCCCATGAATCATAAGAAATGGAATGAATGCCAGGTGCTTGGTTAACCGAATTTGTTGGGAGAGCACCGAAATGGTTTAACCTTCTAAGCTATGGGAATGACGATGACTGTTCGATCTGAGCGTTGTTCATAAGGCACATAGTCTTGGGACGCCTCATGATCCCATTTGAGATGATTTTGGACCAGGAAATAGCCTTCCCTATACCAGCTATTTCCTCGCAGAGAGAAGAGTCCGCTATTGCTAACAGAATTGCTATACATAATTGCGTATTATAGTGGTTCTTTGCGGTTTCGGTTGGCCGGCAAAGAACCTCCCACATGAAAAGGGGAGCGTTTTCATACTCGCACTCCCCCAAGTATCTGCCCGGCACACCATTGACTCTGCAGAGAACGAATAGGTAAAACCTCGAGATGGGGGCTTAATGAATCCCCCCCCTCCCCCCTACTTAACTCAGTGGTTGGAGTATCGCCCGGCGAGAGTCATTGGTTCGAATCCAATAGTAGGTAAATCCGGTAGGTATAGGCATGGCCAGTATGTCGTTTTCCCGAGAATCGATTCGCCGATCGATAGAAAGGCCTGGCATGTTGCTCCGTTTTGCGTTGTTGGTTTTCCCCCCAACCTTCAGTTTTTTACCCAATTTCCCAATCCTCCTTTACCCCTACCCCTTGTTTCCCTCTTTTCCCGGAGTCTGCCTCTGCCTCGCCACTTCGCGCTTTGCGCTTCGTTCTCCTCTTCTCGGTCGAATACGATCTCATTTGCTGGAGCTTCCTCCTCGCCCTCAACCAGAAAGAGGATATTTTTACTCCCGGCAGCAGCTCGCATTCCCCTGAGCCCCATTGGAAGAATATGACCTTCAGTCAACAAGGCTTCGTGAACGAACAATCCAAATCCCATTATAAGTTCGATAAGACGACCAATAAGTTCGATTGAAGATTTGAATTCGAATGCCGATAGGGGTCGGGCCGTGGGCCCCTGTTCCCCGGCCCTCACAACGAACCACCGTACGGAAGCCTTTCGACTCGTACGGCTCGCCCTCCCGGATCAAGTGCTATTCCATTTACGAAATTCCCTAACGGCACTTACCCCTGTTGGGATAAATTGCCTTAGGGGCGCGTAGCGCCTACGAAGTTCTTGTTTAAAGGAGAGAACGCGTAGCGTTTTCGGCTTGGTGGGGTGGGGCCCCACCGCCTCACTTACGGCACACCACCCCGGAAGGAAAAGCGTGGAAGGAAGGAAGTGGGACTAGTACCGAGCGAAGGCATCCCGGGGCACTGTGGCGAAGCGGGGGAAGGCTTAGGGGCTTGGATAATGGAGCCCTCCCTTCGCTTTCATCCCTGTAGACCACTCTGTGGGGAAAAGCCTTCATTCTAGCTGGAGCCGGCAGGGAAGGGAAAGCGGCTAAGCGCCTAGAGGAAGCCAGCAGGGGATGGATAGCAAGCCAGCAGGGAATGGATACCGAGGAAGCAAGGGAAGGGTAAGCGCTTTCTCCTAAGCGCCTTCCTTCTCGAGAAGGCGGGGTAAGCGCTACGCGCTTTCCTGCTTCGCCCCTACCTTTTTAAGAAAAAAGGTAACAATCCCAGCTTGGGAATGAGATATTGAAGGCGCGCATCCCGGAACAACGCCACAACCTCTTCCGAAACCAAACCCCTTATCTGTGAATATCAAGAAATCACTCAGTAAAACCGGATAATCGGGGCAATATACCTCTAGACCCCCAATTCTCTGTGCATCACAAAGAAAAAGCGGATGCCTGAGGTTTCAGAGCGGCCGGGGCTTCAGAGCGATTGCCTGCAGCGAGCGATTGACAGAGAAATTGTATGCGAATTCTGAGCGGATTGTCTGTGGCTTTTGAGCGATTCACTGAGCGGGGCGGGATTCACTGAAGTGTCTGAGCGGATTGCCTGCGGCTTCTTAGCCATTTACTGAGTGAATGTCTGCGGATCCAGAGCCATTTTTAGTCATTCAGGGTGATTTCTTTTCATCAGCTGATATCGATCAATCTGTATCTCCCCGGGATTTTCAGCATTCAATCAATTTCCCTGCGCTTTTGATATCGATCGATTTGTATTTTCCCGGATTTTCAGCAGCATAAAATGGGGGATAACTAGAAACTGCCACAAATATAGGAAACTGCCCTGGATATAAAGCACCGAGGAAAAGGATTCGACGGAGGAGGAGGAGAATGAGATTATTTAAAGCTAGAGCAACGGAATAACTATCTACTATCTCAGAAGAAAGAATTACCAACTACTACACCAAATTGCCAGTGGATGAGATCGGTTGAGTGGTACCGGTTGGGGATGGAATTGCACGTGTTTATGGATCGAACAAGATTCAAGCGGGGGAAATGGTAGAATTTGCCAGCGGTGTGAAAGGAATGGCCTTGAATTCTGAGAATGAGAATGTAGGAATTGTCGTATCTGGTAGTGATACTGCCATTAAAGAAGGAGATATGGTCAAGCGCACTGGATCTATTGTGGATGTTCCTGTAGGAAAGGCCATGTCAGGTTGTGTAGTTGATGCGTCAGGAGTATCTATTGATGGAAAAGGTGGGGCGGCCGTTGGATCATCTGCGGTCAAAAAATGCGAGGCCGGAATGGCATACAGGCATGGGACTCACCAGAACCCGCGAAGGGAGGCCGGGACCATAGCATGTCGCAAAAGCACGATTGAAGGCGAAACGTCTCAGACGGATGAAGATCATCGTGCAAGCCCGGTGGTTTGGTGAGAGATGAGGCCGAAGGCTGGCGAATCGGAGTCTTTTTCGGGTGACCATGCCCCCGGCCAGATAGACGCGGATATGCTCTCTGCCTGCCATAGGCACATCATGGTCAGGCCCTTTTGGAGTGGCACCTTGGAGCCTGCGGGGAGCGGATTACCTATATATTGGGGACGGAAGACTGAACGACATCCCAGTTTGCCAAAAACGTAGGACCTTGCAGAGAGCGAGAATTGTTAAAGCTGGCATATTGGAAGATCAAACGGCCAAAATAACCGTGAGCAGCTACGATGTTGTAGGTCTCTTCCTCTTGACCGAACTTGTAACCTGCATTAGCAGACTCATTCTCAGTAGTTTCTCTGATCAAACTAGAAGTTACCAAAGAACCATGCATAGCACTGAATAGAGAGCCGCCGAATACGCCAGCTACACCCAACATGTGGAAGGGATGCATAAGGATGTTGTGCTCAGCCTGGAAAACGATCATGGAGTTGAAAGTACCAGAAATTCCTAGGGGCATACCGTCAGAGAAACTTCCTTGACCGATTGGGTAGATCAGGAACACAGCGGTAGCAGCTGCAACGGGAGCTGAGTACGCAACAGCAATCCAAGGACGCATGCCTAAACGGAAACTAAGTTCCCACTCACGACCCATGTAGCAAGCTACACCAAGTAGGAAGTGAAGAACGATCAGTTCGTAAGGACCACCATTGTATAGCCATTCATCAACGGAAGCTGCTTCCCAGATTGGGTAGAAGTGTAAACCGATAGCTGCAGAAGTAGGAATGATAGCACCGGAGATAATGTTGTTTCCGTATAGCAAAGAACCGGAGACAGGCTCACGAATACCATCGATATCTACAGGGGGAGCTGCGATGAAAGCAATGATGAATACAGAGGTTGCGGTTAATAAGGTGGGAATCATTAAGACACCGAACCATCCGATGTAAAGACGGTTTTCAGTGCTGGTGATCCAGTCGCAGAAGCGACCCCATAGGCTTGCGCTTTCGCGTCTTTCTAAAGTTGCGGTCGTGGTAATTTTTGGTTTTCGAAACGATTGGTGATTACCCAAGCTGATGAGCCTGTTGATCCATAGTATATCACAGAATCCCACCTGTGTCAACTAATCTAATATTGATTGAATATCCGAAGAAACGGGAAGACTTCCCTTTGTTTTCGCACGATACTTCTTCAAACCTTGACTCTCTTTTCAGACGCATTTCCCTTTTATTATCATAAACCACGGGAAAGTCAACGTTAGTTCGGCTCCTCGAGTACATCATGGGAGATGCCAGCTTTGCCTTAGATGTACTACGACTCAATCATCGATTCGAGGTGAGGGACATACAGGATAAATATCTGCTGGCGTTGCCTGACATCCCCCCCCCCCCGAGGTGAGTAGTCCGCCCCAGGCGGAGATAGTTGAGAATGGTGGGAGTCGCGGGGATGCGGGCAGTGCCAATCATGTCGATCATGTCGATTGTGTCGATTGTGTCGATCATTCTAGTCATGTCGATCATGTCGATCATGTTGATTGCGTCGATTGCGTCGATCACTTTGGTCATGTCGATCATGTTGATCATGTCGATGATGTTATGGGCTTTACGATTCGACACTAGTCTTTCTCTTTTTCATGAGGTACTATACCAGTGACAAAATTTCCCCTATGACTTGGATATTTTTTCTCCCATTATTTAATTTCTGCTTATCCATATGCTTCTGGCGTATCTTGATTCCTAATACCCTGCGCTCCGGAGTAGAAGGTTTCAATCCACCAATAAGAGGTTGTGGATTGAAACGAACCCGGAACTAACGGAAATGGGCAAAAGCCTTATTAGCTTCTGCCACCTTGTGAGTCTCCTCCTTCTTCCGTACAGCACTACCAGAATTTCTGGCAGCATCCATTAATTCATCACTTGATCTTAAAGCCATACTTCGACCTGAACGTTTTCGACACGCGATCAATAACCATCGGATAGCCAAAGCTCTTCCTTCTGCAGGTACTACTTCAACGGGGACTCGATAAGTCGATCCACCTACACGTTTGGATTCTGTTACTATATCGGGAGTTACCCTACGTATTGCTTGTCGCGGGACAGACAGTGGATTCTTATTCGTCTTTTCCTTAATCCGCTTCATAGCCTGATAGAGAATCTGATAAGCCAATGATTTCTTGCCATCTTTAAGAATACGATCAACCAACATGTTTACTAATCGATTACGATAAATCGGATCCGATTCTATATTTTTCTTTTTGTTCGCTACATTGCTCCGGTGTAACATGAGTTTACAGATATGTCGGATTCCGATTCTATCTCGACTGTATCTTAGAATCTTATTTGGGCTTTTTCACTCCATATTGTAGGGTGGATCCGCCGGTTAGTCGAGGATCTCCCCCCAAACTGCACGTGCGACTTTCATCGAATGCAGCTTTCCATATGATTGAATAGAAAGTCTTGAAGTAAGTTCGGGTTACTTCAATGAATCATATTTACTCATTAGGCATTGAGTATCCGTTTCCTCTTCATCATCCCACGAATAGGAGAAGGGAAATCCCGTATTTCATTTATCTCACCAAGAATGTCCGTGGGTTTATTGATCCAATTACCAAATGTTCACAAAACCTCCACTGAATCTCCATAATCGTAGTCCGAACTCGTTCTGAGAGAGAGAAGACATTCGAAGATTTTCCAAATAAATGGGAGTCCGGGTAAGACTCAACTTACTGGAATGCAATACCCTGGACACCGAGTTGTTTCACACGAATAAGATAATAATCAATCTCCGTAATAGCAGGCTTCGGTCCCCTGGCAACATTCCCACTATCGGGTCGGCTATGCATTTGACATATCAGAACAACCGATACGGAATCATTGCGATGATACAAGTTACGACAATGTTCTGCAACGCACTGGAACGCCCCTTCTTACGATCCTTTACTCCTACAGCATCTAAAGTTCCTCTAACGATATGATATCTTACACCAGGTAGGTCCTTCACCCTCCCGCCTCTCACAAGGACCACGGAATGTTCTTGCAAATTATGGCCAATACCTGGTATGTAAGCCGTTATCTCGAACTTGGAGGTTAATCGAACTCTGGC